>NC_081412.1:496216242-496471242 GCF_030272615.1 Cryptomeria japonica | reverse complement strand
TCCAAAATACCTTCCCAAAATTTCATTCTACAAGAGCCAAAAATTTCCCCCAAATTCTTCCCCTCAAAACCCCCAAAACAAGAAAGCCCGAGAGAAGCCAAAATTGCAGAGCAATCATTCAAGGCAAAACTCCTTGCCTTTCAAAAATAAAGAAACCAAAATAAAAATACCTTTTTTTATCAAATGTAACTCCCATCATGCAAGATTCCCCAATAATTAATTCCATTAATTAAATTATTTTGTAGCCCCCACATGCACATGCAAAATATTAATTAAAATAAATAACAATTATTTTCTTTTAGATTTAATTTTTAAAACAATAAATGATTATAATATTTATAATAGATTATTACATGAGTAACGAAATATTTAATTAAATGTTTATAATAGATCAAGGAACTAGGGCGCCTGATAGGGGTCTGACTGACATCTCCTTTGTCCACTTTACCATTGGGTTGGAGAGCACACTCAAACTTGAAGATTCAAGTGCAGTCAATGCTCGGTACCTACAGCTGCATAAACCAACTGTTGAACATGTACATATATAATCCACAAAATATCAAATCGTGAATAGGGAATGGCAGCGACGTAGCTTGCACGTAAAGAGCAATGTGGTGATTTTCCCTTTCATCCAAGCACATCAACCATAGAAACATTGTACAACAAGTCAGTATGCATCGATAAATGTAAAGAAACTCATAAATAATCTAGCCCAATAATGAACTATTGCATATGAACAACAACTAGTAATCACATCATAAACTACATCATATGATTCCATCGAAGACATTGACATATAATTATCAATCACAACCACATAACAACATCAGAGATAATAATCAAAGTAAGATCAAGGCAGATATACATCTATAATCATCCAACACACACACAAAGTGAAAAATACATCATATAACATCATTATTCTGACCATCCACATAACATGAAATATGATAGTCACATAGAAATCCAAGGAGCATAGACAGGCATCACAACCAAATCCAAAATCGACCAACACCAAAAAGGGTCGAAGCCACACATAGAAGGCTCATAAATATAAGGTTTTCCAAGTCAAAAGAGAGGGGCACTACATATTCTATTAGAGATTTCAAGTGAACATGACCTTTGGAAATGGGGGTAAGAATATCTAGTTCAAGTGAATAGTTATGATGGGGAATTAGATTATGTCAGCATGATGACATAAGAATGATGTTACAACCTGAGGAGAGTCATATGAAAAATAATTATATCAACATGACATGATCAAGTACATATGACATCATCATTGTACATAAGAAAGAGAAGGCAATTAAAATAGATATTTGAGTGCAAGTGAAAAGGTTCAAGTTTAGTAGTAATAGAAATATCTATAATGACATAAGAATGATGTAGTCTTATAGTATAAGTGAAGTGAATTCAGTTTTATTTATTCGTTATAATAAGATTTAATTAGATATTAAATTTTTATAACGAAAATTATTAAAAAAATAATGCCACTTCTTGTTACGAGGATTTATAAGCAAACTAGACTTTGTAGGAAAATTCATGTGAACCAAACTTTTTCCACTTGAAAGGGTGAATGTTGCAAGATTATTTATTTATTTTCTTATCTACTTTTGATAAACTTCCAAAAGAGGCTTGGGATTAGTTTTTATGCTTTCTCTAAACATAGGGAGATCAAACCCAAAAAATAGACTATTTTTTATATTTTGAGCCTAAATTGGAAAATTACTATTGATACTTGAGACTAGCCTAAGCTAAGCCAAATAGGGGTTCCCTATTTCACCAAGATCAAAATGCAACATGTTGTGAAAGGAATGACAAGTCCCCTATGGAGTCACCAATCTATTAATTCTTCAACTTGCATTTAGTAATTCCTTAGAGGCTATGAATTTTAATGCTTAGAATTCCTAAGAGGGTGACCACCAAATGATATATTTGCATTGCTCCTATTATTTAGCTTTTACGAAACCAAAAGGGTTATTCAATATCAATGGACACTATTTTTTATATGAAATACAATTATTTAATCAATTTGTATAGTAGATAAGATATTCATAAAAAATATGTTAAGGATTTACAAGAATCATCTAGTTATTTAAACATTTTGTGTGCCATTAATTCTCAAGTGTGAATTGTATAATCTACATAATAATTTAACTTTTGATTGCTTCCCATTTTAAGATAATAATTTTTTCAATCAAATGAATGCAAATAAATGTCATCTCCTTGGAGATGTAGAGTTTGAAAACTCTCATGTAACCTTATACTTACAAGATTAGCTTTGAGATTCAATTATCAAATGTTACTAACTTATAATGATTTTTATTGGCTTGCAATAACTTGAACCTATAAATATAATTTGATTACAAAATCATACATAATAATCTCTCACGAATATGATAAATACCATTTTTTCTTAGAAAGATTTCTCACTCTCCTTGAAAATCTACTAAAACTTTGACAAATCATATAACAATTATACATGCAAAACATTAAGAAAATTATAGAACTGGAAACAACATTGTTATAAATTATCATTCATATAATGTAAGAGAGTAAGATTATTAGTACAATAATTAAGATATTAAAAATTTAATTCCTTCATGAAATAGCTTACATCACTAAAAATTCAATTTCAATATCCCCTTTAAGATAAATTTCCTAACCCACAACAAAGATCTAGGAATTATAATATTGAGAATATAGTCAAACTATTTTCAAAACAACATATGCACACATTTTGAATATGTCATACCATATTTAAAATCTCATATATTTTTCCTCCATTTTAGTAAATTCAAACTAGTTTCTCATATTGTCACTTACATTCAAATGAGAATTGCTTACCCATATGTAGAATGTGTTTGCCTACATGATATTCACCTTATGTGTAAAAAAATGAACTCGTCAGCACTTAGATCACTTGACTTTCAAGTAAAAGAAAATTATATTTATGAAATTTTAGCACCAAATCTTTTGATTACTTTATTTCAAACACAACCTACAGTTACTTTATTTCCACATTTTGCCAATTCCCACTATTTTGATTATTACATCATCTACAAACATCTTTTTGGTCTCTTTAGGATTTCTCCAAACTTCATATCCTTATATTTGAGATATCATTAATGTCAAATTCATGTCAAACTATTAAGCAATGTGAGGACTAGAAAAAATTGCATGGGAAACAAATGACAAAAATAAACAAAATAGATAGCAACATGATCAACCTTATTGCGTTCCATGTCAAAAGTTCCATTAATGAATTGCAATCAAAGTAAATACCAAATGTGATTATGAGTATCTCCATCTATCTTCTAGATTATATGAAACATAATTTTCCATTTCTTTGTTGGTTATCTCATCATTTATGGCCTACCATTTCAGCTCTACTAGAAATATTTGTAAGGCAAGATATTTACCATTGAGTCATGCACTTGAAACCATGGCTAAAGCAGTTTGTACCAACTATAAGATATTCTTCCACTTTGTTAATTAATTACCCACCATATCTCTACGAATCATATTGTTTTCAGGTTTTAACATGGCTTTGGCATTTTAAAAATGCACATGGTGCTTGAAATGATGGTTGTATCATGAGAGAATTCGAGTGTTGATTTCACTACAATTAACAAATTTTAAACATCACTACCAACCTTTGTACCCAATCGTAGATGATAATCTCTTGTTTAGGGGAGTGGTAGGTGAAAACACTATTTTAAATTATATTTTACTAATTTTTACATTGTTGTAATAGTACCATCCATGTGTTACCTTCTCATTGCATCATATTTCAAGGACATGTAGACTCTTTTAAGATAACGATGGATGATGAACACACATATTCTTACTTCAAAACTAACATGAAAAAGGAAAAGTGCAAGTTATAGGAAGTGGCTATGCAGCCAAATAAAAAACAAGTTATATAAGGGACACATGTTATGATGTGTCTTTTTTTTCTTATATAAATTTATTTTTATGTGGCTACATAGCCACCTCCCAAGTTGTATGCCTCTTTCTATGAGTTTAAATAATGATTAAATGCTTGAATTTTAAAACTTAGCATCATGAAAAGAGGGTATATCACTAGTTTTAGAAAAAAGTACCCCCACAAACTATAATGATGTGATGGATAAATTTGGAATATTAATTCAAGCAGCCTTCTTGGCAATGTATAAACATTATAATTGTCCAATTTCAATTATGGGATATGATAATTCTAGTGTTATCTATTACAACTTATTTTCTGAACTTTCCTCTATTCAAAATTTCCAAGGGGTATTGTAATTTTTTGTTACAAATCCTTATATGAGAGTGAAGCAACAAAATATTATATTAAATGTTCACATTATAAAACAATGAAGTTGATAATTCAATTTCTTATGACTAAATGATGGATTTCTACCACAAACATAAATGTAGTCTACAAGCCATAGAACTTTGTGAAGAGTGATGATAAATACCAATATACATAATTTATTTTCCTAGAGATGAGAATGATCATTCTTCGAGGTTTTGTTTTTATTACCAACAAGTCTACAAGTCATTAATAGATCTTCATGACATTGCAAATCTTGTTTGATAGTCATGAAATTGTAATTGTGGATTCACGATGAATTATCTAAACTTAATCTAGTTCGACTTGAATTTTCTTTCATTTTGCCCATATTTATGGACCCACCCTCAATTGTCATAATGCAAATTATGAGCTCAAATCATCTCCAACCCACTAGAAATCAAAGGTGGAGGTTCAATTTGAATTTTAATTTTTTAGTGAAATGCTAGAATTCAAAAATCAAATTCATAACTTGAAATTTCAATTCACAAAATTTGTTGATTGCTTCATATTCTAGAGACCTAGAAAGAAGGTTATTCTCCAAACTAAAGGTCAATCTATTAAAAAATGAAGCACCAAATTAAATACCAACACACATTATAAAAAGAATACACAATCACCTATAATATTCATATCTTTTTTAATAATCAATTTTCATGATACATATTTGTTCTACATTAACCTACATTTTCCTAATAATTTGTACACACATCAAAATGTTGAATAAAATATTACAATGAAAATCTCATGCCCATTAACTTTTTGGCTGCGGCTATTCTAGCTCCAAAACGAACCTTTCATACAGTGTGTTAGCAACATGTTAGTCAATCGCAGCCGTTTATTGCAAAATCGATGGTGTAAAACGCACGACTAACACACGTGTTAGTCAATCCGTACTGCCGTTTTGGAGCCAGAATAGATGCGTCCTAACTTTTCCTTTATCTTTAAACTCGCCATAATTAAAATACATTTTATGCAATAAGAAATCAAAATATGATATATTCCTTAAATTCTGCCCACTCCCCTTTGTCTAGTTGAATTCCAGCGCAACATTATTCCACCTATCCCATCATCAATCATTCGTACAAGGCAAACATGATCACTAGATCTCATTTTTTAAGTGTAATATGTGAAGTTACGCACACATTGATGTTTTAGAAAAAGCGTAAATAGAAATGGGGGTCCACATTGTACGAAAAGTAAGTAAAGCTCTTCTAAAGCAGCGCCCCTCAATCACTTCCGATACGGGGGCATCTTCTAAAGCAGCGCAATAGCAATACGTGCGTTCTTTGCGGACGTTTTACATTTAATAATGTGGGCCTACTAAAAAGTGATGCACGTTACAAAACTTCATATCAAACATTATTAAACTGTACTATTTTTAAATTAGTAAGAGAATAAATCTTTCCAAAGAAGACGATATATATATTATTTGCTTTTATTTATTATTATTTATTAATAATCTATACATAAAATGATGGGAGAGGAGAAGTTAAATTTTATTTTAAAGTTCAATTAGTCAATTGCTTTGCACCAATCAAAACTGATTATTATTATTTTTGCTTTCAAAATAAACTTGATTTTTATAAAGTAGAGTTTTTTTTGTTTTTTAAAATGAATATGTGATAGAAATTATTTATAGCATTATGATTGATTTAAATGTTTTGGTATTATAGAAGCAAATTTTTAGGAATGGTATTTTTTTTTTTTTTTTTTTTTATTACTTATAATATTGTAAATAAAATGATTATTCCATATAGATATATAAATTTTAGTATTTTTAATCTTTCAAAATATAGGTAATAAAATCAATTATAGGGACTTATGTGTGCCTCACAGCCTGACGACCAACCCAAGAGCGACAATGATGATAGTCATGCGATGACTGAGAATCTAGAGCATGCACCTCCAAAGGGAATCTTGAAACATAATGGGTAGAAAAATGTGCTCATAAGAGAGTCTATGCTTCATAATATTCTTGAAGTGATCCTAGGTTACAAATAGAAGATGAAACAACTATTGTGTTGCTTGATTGTAGTGGACCGTATTTTCTCAACCATGAGCTTCACTCTAGTAGGTACATTTTTTTCCTTCTATCCTTGCATTGATATGGTTTGAAGCTGGGTTGCAGCCAAATGGAAGCTCAAGGGGAGTGTTACTACCAGTGCCATGCTTGGGAAGCTTTTTCTATTCAAATTTAAAGTTGAAGATCTCATTTTAGTTCTAACTAAAGAACTGCAATCTTATGGAAAACATCATTTGTCAATCTCTAGATGGAAGCTAGGTTTTGATCCAGTTGCAAATCTGAATGAAACTACGCTTGTGTGGGTTTGCCTCCAAGGTCTCCCACTTGAGTTCTGGGATGAACAAATCTTTAAATGGATTGGCAACACCTTTGGTCAGTACATGGCTACTAACATGGTAAATCTAAGACTAGGCTAGTATTTTGTCACTTTTGTATGAATGTGGACATGAACAAAACCTTACCCAGCTTCATTTATTTACAATCTAAGTTAGGAAGTTGGACTCAAGCTATTGTTTATGAAAGCGCTATGGTGGAGATAAGGAGAGAGGAAGGATCCATGACTCAAATGATTGAGGAAGCTAACTAGGAAATTATGAGATATTTCCAAACAATATCAAACTAAGACACCCCAGTTCATGATCAAATTAGGGATGATGTGTAGGAAAAGATAGTGCTAATAATTGGTGAAGATAATAATGCAGAATTGTATAGAATCATAATCAAGGAAGAGTTTTAAATTACTACCTTTTTACTTGATCTAGATAAAGCTCCTAGGCTAGATGGATTCTCAGCGAAATTTTATCAATATCTCTAGGATATTATAGGGGATGATGCACATAACGTTGTAGAGGAATCCAGGAAGAAATCTTCTATGCTAGGAGTGTTGAACCATACCTTTTTAGCATGGATCCCAAAGAAGGATGCAGTATGTATGAATTATTACCAACCTATTGCACTATGTAATACTATCTACAAAGTGTCATGAAAGGTGATTGCTAATAGATTGAAGAAGGTTCTGCACAAAGTTATTTTAGAAGAACAAAGTGTTTTTTTGTCTAGAAGATGTATACTAGAAGGCATAATTGTGGATCGTGAGTCTATCCATACAGAAAGGAAAGCAAGAACCCCCAACAAGTTTTTTAAATTGGATATACTCAAGGCATATGATCTAGTGGAAAAACAATTTTTTCTATCTATCTTAAGAAGGTTTGGATTTCAAGGAAAATGGATTTATCGGATAGGAAATTGTATTAAGCACTCCAAAGTTTATTGTACTTGTGAATGGGGTTGCACAAGGGTTTTTTAATTTGGCCTTCAAGGCATTATACAAGGGGACCCCTTGTCTTCTTTTCTTTTCATAAAAATGGAAGAAGCACTAGGGAGATATATCTCCTTTGTCGAGAGGGAAGACCAATGAAAAAGCATTAAAGTGACACTTGGTATAAATTCTCACCCACCAATAGTTTGAGAATGACACTATTCTGTTTGGGAAAGCTTGTAGAGTTGAGGCTAGGAACATCAAAAAGGTACTAGATGACTATGGCAAAGCCTCAAGGAAGAGCTTTAAAAGTAGGAAGTTATAAGTCTTTGTCATAAATGTTCATCCAAGTCTACAAAGGTAGATTGAACAAATTTTGGATTTGAGGATAGCCAATTTCCCAAGAAGATTCCTTGGGACATCTTGATTTGTTGGGATTATTAAAAAATATTATTGAGAAACTTTGATTAATAGCTACAAGAAGAAAATGGAGATGTGGAAAGGAAAGTGGCTTAGCTCCATAGGTTGATTCCTCATGTTCAAAGTGGTTCTATTAGCAATACTTGTCTATTTAATGTCTTGTATGAAGCTACCTAGGGAAGTCGATGATATTTTGATTCAAAGCATGAGACATTTTTTATGGAATGGGCCAGAGGAAACACAAAAGGTCCCTTTGATTTTATGGGAGAAATATGTAGACCATAAGAAGCTAGTAGAGTAGATCTGAAGCAGCAGAAAATTATGAATTTAGCAATGGAGGCTAAGCTAGTTTGGAGCATGTACACTAAAGGCAATCACATGTGGGTACCGATTCTTACAAAAAAGTATATAGTTTTTGATGAACCAATATGGATCCTCAACACCCTTGACCCATCGTGGGGATCTACATTTTGGAACTATCTAGTAGAATGGAGAGAGATAATAACCAAGCATGTTACTTGGGAAGTTAAGAATAGAACAAATCCATCCTTTCGGTAGGACTCATGGGAGGGATATTATGCATTGATCAATAATTACAGCTTGGAGGATATTAGAAGGAAAAAATATAGGTTGTAGGAGAAGAAAATATGTAACTATGGTGAAGTTGTGGTGACCAATGGAATCCCAAACTAGCAATGGAAAAGTTTGAATGATTTGAATGGGGTCAAGACCAATATATCACCTTATCTAAGACTCTAGAAGAAAGAAGTATTGCATTAATGGAGGAGGAAGATGTAATTTTATGGTGTGCCTCTCTAGATGAGGAATATAAGGTGAAGGTGGGATAAAAAATCAAAGAAGCTATTATGGATGATAAAAAATGACATAAACATCTTTTATGGGGGAAAGAGTGTCTACCTAAAGTAGATGTCTTTGCATGGTTAACGTTTCAAAACAAAATACTCACCCAAGATGTGTTGGCTATGCTTAGCATTGTTGGGCCAAGAAGATGTTACTGTTGTATAAGTTTAGAAGAAGGGTATGTGTAGGATCATTGTGGGCCAAACTAGACCCTTGAGTAGGAATGAAAATTTAGAAAAATAGAGTTAGGCATATTGACGTAGAAATTTAAAAAAGTTATCAATATTATTTTAAAATATGTAAGAATAGAATCTGTAGAAAATTGAATGTAGTTTCTAAGCTATTGGTTATTTTTTGAAAGAAAAAAAATTCTATTTGGCAAAAATTTGAAATTCTAGTGCTAAAATTTTAGGAAAAAGTTAAGAAGCATGTGTCTATCTGACCACCCTAACCACAACAAAATCATAATATTTTTATAAGATTTTAGATATAAATAGAAGACTCGTGTCCAAATGTGATGCATATTTTTTTTGTAATTTTTTTCAAAGGAAATAATTAATTATGATTTTTTTTACTACAACTTTTTAAAAATATAAAAACTTTTATGTCTGACCACCATATCTTGGTCAAAGCATTATGATATTTTTTTTAAAATCCTATAGTATGTGAAGCATAGAATGTGATGCATATTTCAAATTCAAAAAATGTAATACAATTTGAAAGTTATAGATATTTTTCAATCAGCCTATCAATCAGTTTTTTAGTAGTAATTCAAATAGAAAATGAATAATAATTATTTATTAAATTCAAAAAAAGGCATAATTTATATTAGTGGAAAGCTAAGAATCTCCTTAAAAGACCTGTTTGCTTTATCAATCTCAAGTAAAAAAAATGGTCGTTATCCACATGGGCAAAGTCTGGAAAAGCAAGGAAAACTCTTAAACATGTTTTTTGTGTTGATTTTCCAAGTTTGGCATGTCCAAGCCAAATCCCAAAGTAAACTCGAGGGAAAAAAATATGTCAGGAAAAATGGATATCCATTAATAATTGATATTTGTTTCTTGGCATCCTTGTTGTGATGTCATTTTTTCCAAATGGGATGTCCATTCAAAATGGATATCCATTCCAAAAATATTATAGCTCATGTTGTCACCTTTTTTGTATACCTCCTTTAACATTGCATCGTGGGTGAGGTCCAAGGGTTCAATCTTGTCACTTTGTTTTAAACCCTCACTGGTAGATTTAGTCAAGCTTTCAACTTTCCATGTGTCATCTTCAACATCCTCATTACCCATAAATTCCTCACTCTCAATAGAGTCCTCCTCCTTAGAATCTTCCTCATACCCCACAAAATTATGTCAGCAGTTATACTCATCAAGCAGCCTATTAGCTTTTGTAGCAATATAGGGTACTTGGGTCTTCCTCTTCTTCTCAAACCCAAAGGAGGTAGCTCATCGCTTAATTCCTAGTGAGGGTTAGGGGTCACAACGAAGCTAGGGCGAGAGGGAGTTTTGGCTAATGCAAGGAAAGTTTTAAATGTTTCTTTTTTCCCACCCCTAGGAGGTGTTGGAAACCAATAACACTGAGAGGGGGGATGAATCAATTTTATACCAGAATAGCAAATTTTAGCCTTATTAAAACATGCATACACCAATCGGTATACCGATACATACAAAATTGAAAGAAGTAAAGCAACTAATAAGAAATCACATAAATGAGAAACATAACACACAAATTTATACATGGAAAACCTCAAAGAGGAAAAACCACAATGGGATTTGTGACCCAAAATATCAATCCACTGGCCATATGAAGATATATTACAAAATATGAGGGGCCTACACTTGCAGGAAGGCTTACAGCCTAGATCACATTCCTCAATCACAATAGGAGTCTCACTGACTACATAAAATTCAAGACTACAATCTGGAGAAGTGTGAACTACTAAGATAGCATCTTCTATGCCAGTATACAATTCCTGTTTAAGCTCTGTGTGTTCTAGTTTGAAACCCTAAACCCCTTACCGAAATAACCCTTATAATAATTTCATCACATAGATAATCTCTTTGAATAATTTTACATCATATTACATTCACATATCCATCACCATGTCTACATCTCAAAATGATCTAATCTTAACTGACCATATACCTTATACAACTTTTTATGCCTTATGTCGGCTTACAAAGATATATACAATATCAAATTACGTGTCTGCTAGATAACATAAATGTATAAGGATTAAAATCAATTGCCGATGTCGGGTCTAAGATATGTCGGCCTTTAATACTGATAACCTTTACTATACCATGTCGACCTGCATTGTCGGTGACCAAAGAAATCCTTTTGTCTTGTCGGTGCTGGTGTTAATGTAGTATCTGTGAAGTTCCTATCGGTACACCATAGAATCAAAATATCAAGCCAGAACACAAATCATGTTGCCATCAATGACAACATAGTGAATTCAGCCAATAGATTGTCAATTGCCAACAATCTCCCCCTTTGGCATTGATGGCAACACTCTGTGAAAAATGGTCAAGGTTTCATTTGTCGGTTTCATCCTACCCTAATCCCCCTGAGCGGAATATGTAAAATAATCCATATCTCCAAAACTCCAAAAACTCCAAAACTCCCCCTAATGTATACAACTCCTTTTATTTTTTTCACATCTATACCACTCCCCCTTTGACATCAATGCCATAAAAATAATTCAAAAAGGAATGTCAAAGAATAAGAACTATACAATGAATATCCCCAAAAATGTCTTACCAGAGCTTGACCAACTTCAAAACTTCTGGATAAGCGTTCTCCAGTAACTCCACACAAGTATCCCAGCCGGTTTTGAATGTGCCAAAAATAGATACAATTCCACTCAATAAATGTGCAAAAGACTCTTTTTCATTTACCTCTATCGATGTGGGCTTTCCCATCATATCCATGTGTAGCGTCGTAAATTGTACGCACTTGCTAGGGTGGTGCAATTTCACACCTAGTTTAGCACCCGCCTTGGCGCATTTTGCATTTTGCATCGCATTTTCCCTTTAGCACTTAATTAATTAAATTAATTAGGTCTAAGGTTCTATTTTCATCATCTTCCACATCATAAAGTTGGGCCCTTTTCATTAAAGTGTGCCCCTTTCATTTTATTCCTCCAATACATCATTTAATCTAAAACCCTAATTAGGTCCTATTTTGAACTTTAAGGCCTGATTTCGGGCGTCAAAACATCTTGAAATCACCTGTAACTTCGGGATTCCCTCTAAAATCATCATATCCAATGGCCCTGAAAATTTGGTGAAAAGTTGTCAGGACCATGGCACCCGGAGAGGACCATGGCACCCGGAGAGGACCATGGCGCCCGGAGTGCAGACGGTCCCGAACATTTTTCTTGAAATTTTAGGAGCACGATCCAATCATAAAATAAAGCTTAACCCCAAGAAATTGGTGGGAGATTCAATCTCTAGGTCGGCCAAAAGTTGAAATTACGACCTAGGGTTTCATATATAAGAGCTCTCTTTCTTCATTTGAAAGGATCGGAATTTGGTTTTCAGGGACCTTATATGCAGCGAAAGAGCAGATCTTTGAAGACTTCAATAACACTCAACATCCATTAATCAAGCATTCATCAATTTCATTCATCCATTTAGGGCTTTGAAGACATTGAAGAGCAATAAGGGATCACCGACTGAAGATTGGCTTGTACCCCTCCCTTGGGGTTGGGTATGATTTCATGTTGTTTTCATGTCTTTGCATAGGCCTCATTATATCATTTGTATTCATGCTTTAGATCACTTTGCATCTTGATTTGGAGCATTTACATTATCATTTACAAGCAATTAGGGTTTACTTTCTAGGTTGCTCTAGTTTGCTTACTTGCATCTTAGGATCTTGCACACACACAAGGTCTGCACACACATTACTTTTACAATACAACTTGGCTATTCGTGGAGGTGGAAATCACCAAAGCGGGGGTTTGACTAAGGCAAAACCCTATATAGCCGCCCACCACACCTTTTTAGATATAAGTGCAGGTTTCAGAATTCAGACGACACTGCAAGTTGCAAATCCGGAAGAAGCAGACCGAGACAAAACTTCACACCAAATTTCAGGGAAAAAGACCAAGACAGGGGCATGGGGCGCCTTGGTCCTGCCAGGACAGGGGTATTGGGCGCCCTAGTCCCTGGGATAGTGGCACTGGGTGCCCTGGTCCCTCTGTCAAATAGCAAGTTTTCAGCACTTTTCGACAGCTTTCAGGTTGCCAAAAACAACAGTTTCAGGGGCAGAATCAGGACAATGGCGCCCACGCCCCCATCCCAAACATTTTTACTTAGATTTTAACACCAGGTATGCATTTGCATTCTTGCCTTGTCCTTGTGTTTACAGCTTTCCATTGTTTAATCTCAATTCTACAAATCTTGCTATTAGTTCATACTTGCACTTTAGGGTTAGGGATTGAACTTGCATCATTCTATCTATCATTTGCAACAAAGGAATAGAAATCCTAATAGGTAGCCCGGGGCTCTCTCTTCCACAAAAATAAGTAGCCAATTGTGTGATACCTCTAGGCTCTTTCGTATTCCACAAGTGTGTGATTGAAAGTGATATTAGGGCATATTAGCTTAGTGTCACTTTTTCCCCCACACATTTTGGTGAACCCGACGTGAATCTTATTATTGTTTTCTCTGGCATTACATTTGTTAGATCTAGATCTAGTTTTAGTGTGTTTCATTTCAGTTTCATTTTCATAAAAAAAAAAAAAGGAAAAAAAAAAAGAGAAAAAAAAAAGGGAAAAGAAAGAGTGTGTTTCTTTGTTTCTTTGCATTGTGTGTTTAAGTTTTATGCAATTTTTATTTCAAAATGTCATATTTTTATTTGCATAGCCAAGATGAAATAGATGAAGCTTTAGATGAGTTTTTGAACCCTAAAGATACCAAACCTTCATTTTACCAAAAACTCATAAACATTGTTACTATGCCATTTCATTGTGATGAGAAAGATAAGTCGAATGATTCCTCTCAAGGGTACATTCCTATCAGCTCTTCCACTAAATCTAGTAACATGGTTGTTTTCAATGATCCCCTCTATGAAGAGATGTCTCCTTTTGAATCAAAAGATAAACCTTTTAATAGATATGATCATGCTTTGTTGGATGATGCCCTTGATGACTTTGTGTCTCCTAAAAAACACTCCCTTCATGAGGATCCTTTTGTGCAAGAAGATGACATTATCCCTATATTTCCTAGTGATGGCATTTCCTTTTCCAACAAAATTCCCACTAGAGATGATGAACTAATGATAAACACTTACCCTTCTCCTAAAGTTGGTCTTACCCATAAGCATCCCTTAGAGAAAGAAGATGAAATAATAAGCAATTTCCTTAATTCTCTCTCCCCTAAAGATCATATTGAACATATTTTGAGGAAAAAGGATGAGTTTAACACATCTATTGATGCTCTCCCTCCTAAGGATGTGGAATTAATAAACAATGTTATCTCCCCTCCTGAAATTGACAATACTTCAAACATTCCTTTCAACCACTTCACTATTTGGGATGAACCATTAGAAGAAGGTGTAGATTATTCTCTATCCCATGAGAGAACCCTAGCCAAAGGGGATGAAATCAAGATTTAAAACTCCCTTGATAGTTTCTCACCTTCCTTGAATCTCAATTATTCTCCCTCTAAAAATAAAGCATCTCCCTCTCCTCAACTTGGTTCTACTCATAAGGATACCCTAGTTCAAAGCAAGATGGTTAACATCTCTTTCAAAGATCTCCCTCTCAAAAGTGAGACTTTAGAGAGTAATGTTGATCCTTCTCCTAGAGAGTTTATTCCCCATGTAGATCCTTTGATGATAGAGGATGATATGACCTTTCCTAGTATTGCTCTTCCTACTAGAACATCAATGCCTACCCCTTGTCTCTCTCCTAAAATTTATTTAATCCATGATAAGATTTTAGTGCAAGAGAAGACTATCAATAATTCTTCCAACACTTTTGTTCATTCCTCTAAACCATCCTCAATCAATTTGATACATGTGAATGAAACACCTAACAAACCTCTCTTCACTGTCCAAGGTGCTGGTCCTTCTCAAAATTCTCAACCTTTAAATAAGCCTATCTTAGTGGTTCAAGGTGGTTATGCTAATGATTCTTTTTGCACTCCTAAGAAACCTATGATTACTGTGCAAGGAGGTTATTCTTCTAAGAGCCCTTATGAGTATGCTAAGCAATTGACTAGAGAGAGTTATAATGCGGTTGCTCAAACCTATAACACAAGAAACAATAGGCAACCTAATCCTCCTCTAGTTTCTCTTCCTAATCCTCAACCAATTCTTCCACAAGCTCCACGTATTTCACAATTTATTGTTAAGGAATATGATCTCATAGAACAACTTAAAGCTACCCCTGCTAAGATATCCCTTTGGGATTTGATCCAAACTTCTTCCGCTCATCATGGAATGTTACAAGATGCCTTGAAAGATTTGAATGTTCCTCCACCTAATACATCTAGTAATATAGTGTCTTTGGTTAACTCTGTGATGAATCCTAAAGCTCAAATTGTGTTTACTCAAGATGAATTGCCTACTAGTGAAATTCAACATCAATATGATCCCTTGATGATTGTGGCTATCATAAATGACACTGCTATAAGACGAACACTAGTAGATAATGGCTCTAGCCTTAATGTGTGTAGCATTAATCTATTGCATAAGATGAATGTGGATACATCCCTTATTGAGCCCGACTCTCGTCCCATTCGAGGCTTTGATAATGTGGCTAAGTCTTCATTAGGTATTATCACCTTACCCATCATAGTGGGACCTATTACTTTGCCTACTCCTATCCATGTTATGTCGTGAAATCTAACATACAACTTGTTATTAGGGAGACCTTGGATTCACAGTATGCAAGCTGTCCCCTCTACATTGCATAGACAAGTTAAATTTATTTATAACAATAAGACATATACCTTGATAGGTGATACTAATTTTCAAGCTTATTTGCAAACATCTACTTCCAAAGGGAGTTCTTCTTCTTCTAGTGATGACTCTTTAAACAAAATACCTATGGATGAATCATCACCCTCTGATAATCAAAATTCTTTGGATGAATCTGAAGTTTCTGAAGAAGATTCTTTTCAACTTGAATCTATACATGGAAAGGTTTTTGAAGTTGAGAAGTTTCTCGCAAAAGATGATTGGGGATCTCTTGACTTTAATCCCACCTTTGTAGGTGAGTATAGGGTTCCTCATAGAGAGCTTAAAGTTAAAAAGAAGGATGAAACTAAAGATCAATCAACCTTACCTGAACCTATGAACAATAATTTTGTGGCCGCTTCTCAAACTTCTTCTCCTCACACCTCTAATTCTGAAGAATTTGATTCTTTGTCTTATGAAAAACCACCTTCTCTTTCTGAAATGGCTAATTGTTATGGTCATGGTTTTCATATTTTAGCTAAGTATGGGTATAATGGAAATGGTTGTGGCACTCACGAACAAGGGATAAAGGTTCCTCTAGGGAATAATCTTTATGATGAGACCTTTGGACTTGGTTATAATCCCTACAAGCACACCAAAGCATCTAAAAGACCATCTCTCAATGTGAATGCTATATTTAGTAGTGATGATGATCTCACTTCAACTAAATCATCTTCTACGTCTATCAACTCTCATTCCCCTCATAAGGAAATCTTGGTGATGAACAAATCTCTTTATGACTCCCCTCAAATTTCTAATTCCACTTATGAATCTTTATCTCCTATTCATCATAAAGTCCTTTCCCCCAGGGATAAGGCTCTAATAAATTACACTCATCCCTCTTCTAAGATTTCCTATGACTTTTCTTCTTCAATTTTATACATGTTTTTGATCTCACTTATAGTTGAGCATTTAGCAGGTCATATTCAAATACCTCATTCAATCTATCATATCTTTAAATAACATTAATGGCTATTATGTTGCTCATCATTATGTGACATTGGTAGCTCATTTACTAGGGGCTCATTGTCATTCATGATGGTACAATTTTGAGTGCAATCATATTTTTGAAGCAACATAATAGCCTAATTTTCTATGTTATCATCTTTTCTTTAGAATCCTCTTTTCCTAGATATGGGAGAAGATGTGTATCCTCTTTCTTATCCTACCCACTTCTTGTGAGGAGCATTTTACATACACTAATGTCTTGCTTGCATGAACTCATGTGAGTATGTAGTACATTTTGCTTATGTCTAAATCTCTCCCTAGAAGATTGTGTAAGTCCTTCTCATTGTCCTTATCCTTGGGAGGTAATGATCTTTCCTTATTTTTATCTAAGGATCCACTTTTTCCTATTTCGTGGATGGTGTGAACTTTATTACTTGATGTTATTCCTTGTATGCATTTGTTGTTGTTTGTTCAAGGATTCTCTCTTACAAGAGGTGTAAGTCCTTGACTACAACCTCTTTTGCACTTGGTAAAATACATCCATAATGAATTCACTCTCCCAATTTGGTTAAAAGGAGCGTCATCCTTCATTAAGAATCACTTTCACTTCGCAAAAGAAGGAAGTATTGCATTCTTATTCTCTTCTTTGTCTTATTCTAGAAGATGTTATATTTGTCTAAAACAATTCCTCTCGAGGATAGGTGTCTTTTGTACAAAGATCTCTTCTCCTCTAAGGATCTCCTTTATACATACTACAAGATATCCCTTTTCAACTATCTTATCCTTGCTTAAAGAGTGCAAAACTCTCTTGCTTGGATCTATGACATTGTTGCATTTTTGGGGTATCTTCTTTTGTGATGAAGGTAGGTATCTTTGTTCTACTTTGCTTATGACATAAACATTACACTTTTTGAGCAATGGGTCATTCTCGGAACCAGAGCATGGACTCTTAGAGCGAGATGACACGCTTTTGTACTATACATATACAGGTTGTAGCATACTTGGGCATAGACTCGTATGAGGTGCTTCTAACCTCCCTTACACACACATGCACGAGGTTGAGTGGAACTAGCGGCATAAGGCTAGACTTTCTCACTCTCCTCCCTTACATGGATCACCTAGACAGACTCTAGGGGCTAGTTTTCCATGTCCTTTTTCCCATGGATCACCTAGACAAGATCTAGGGGCGAGAAGTCCATGTTTTCTCTCTCACTATTCTTTTCATGGATCACCAATGTGTGTATTCATGCTTTTTTTTCCTTTCTTTTCTTCTCTTTGCATTTTGTTTCCATTTACATCCTTCATCTTGTGTTAGAGAACTCTCAAATCCTCACACTCTTTGTTGTGTTGGAATTTAGATTTCGTCCTCTTTCTTACCAAATGATTCTCCATTAGTTTTTGATCTCATATCAAATCTTCTTGTGAGCATTTGTCATCAATATTCTTTAACAATTCGAAGTGGTAAACATGATACCTTGTTTCAACTCACTAAAATTAGCAAGCCGAAATAGGGGGGGCATATAGCTAACCTCGAATTCTCATCACCTTCCTTAGTAAGCATTAGGTGATTTTGTGATCTAATGTGTCTTTTGTAGGGTGCGGTCCCTAACTGTGTACTGCAGATACCGCTGGGGGCTTCGTTTGACAGACTTATGGATATACCTTTTTCAAATAATGTTTACTTTTCTGTACTTTAGCTTGCATATGCACGTACTGTTCATATGACCGCTAAAGTGGGGGCTAAATGTACCATCGTAAATTGTACGCACTTGCTAGGGTGGTACAATTTCACACCTAGTTTAGCACCCGCCTTGGCGCATTTTGCATTTTGCATCGGATTTTCCCTTTAGCACTTAATTAATTAAATTAATTAGGTCTAAGGTTCTATTTTCATCATCTTCCACATCATAAAGTTGGGCCCTTTTCATTAAAGTGTGCCCCTTTCATTTTATTCCTCCAATACATCATTTAATCTAAAACCCTAATTAGGTCCTATTTTGAACTTTAAGGCCTGATTTCGGGGGTCAAAACATCTTGAAATCACCTATAACTTTGGGATTCTCTCTAAAATCATCATATCCAACGGCCCTGAAAATTTGGTGAAAAGTTGTCAAGACCATGGCGCCCGGAGAGGACCATGGCACCCAGAGTGCACACGGTCCCAGACATTTTTCCCAAAATTTTAGGAGCACGATCCAATCATAAAATAAAGCTTAAACCCAAGAAATTGGTGGGAGATTCAATCTCTAGGTCGGCCAAAAGTTGAAATTACGACCTAGGGTTTCATATATAAGAGCTCTCTTTCTTCATTTGAAAGGATCGGAATTTGGTTTTCAGGGACCTTATATGCAGCGAAAGAGCAGATCTTTGAAGACTTCAATAACACTCAACATCCATTAATCAAGCATTCATCAATTTCATTCATCCATTTAGGGCTTTGAAGACATTGAAGAGCAATAAGGGATCACCGACTGAAGATTGGCTTGTACCCCTCCCTTGGGGTTGGGTATGATTTCATGTTGTTTTCATGTCTTTGCATAGGCCTCATTATATCATTTGTATTCATGCTTTAGATCACTTTGCATCTTGATTTGGAGCATTTACATTATCATTTACAAGCAATTAGGGTTTACTTTCTAGGTTGCTCTAGTTTGCTTACTTGCATCTCAGGATCTTGCACACACACAAGGTCTGCACACACATTACTTTTACAATACAACTTGGCTATTCGTGGAGGTGGAAATCACCAAAGCGGGGGTTTGACTAAGGCAAAACCCTATATAGCTGCCCATCACACCTTTTCAGATATAAGTGCAGGTTTCAAAATTCGGACGATGCCGCAAGTTGCAGATTCGGAAGAAGCAGACCGAGACAGAACTTCACACCAAATTTCAGGGAAAAAGACCAGGACAGGGGCATGGGGCACCCTGGTCCTACCAGGACAGGGGCGTTGGGTGCCTTGGTCCCTGGGACAGTGGCGCTAGGCGCCCTGGTCCCTTTGTCAAACAGCAAGTTTTCAGCACTTTTCAATAGCTTTCAGGTTGCCAAAAACAACAGTTTCAGGGGCAGAATCAGAACAGTGGCACTCGTGCCCCCATCCCAAACATTTTCACTCAGATTTTAACACCGGGTACGCATTTGCATTCTTGCCTTGTCCTTGTGTTTATAGCTTTCCATTGTTTAATCTCAATTCTGCAAATCTTGCTATTAGTTCATACTTGCACTTTAGGGTTAGGGATTGAACTTGCATCATTCTATCTATCATTTGCAACAAAGGAATAGAAATCCTAATAGGTAGCCCATGGCTCTCTCTTCCACAAAAAGAAGTAGCCAATTGTGTGATACCTCTAGGCTCTTTCGTATTCCACAAGTGTGTGATTGAAAGTGAGATTAGGGCATATTAACTTAGTGTCACTTTTTCCCCCAAACACCATGCATTCTATCTTGTGTACATAGAGTGAATCCAGCCATGGATTCACCAAGCCTCTTAGACTTCTGGCTCTTCTAATTATTTTGTCTCTCTCCTTCTCAAGAGTAGAAATTTGGTTCTCCAAAATCAAAATTTGACCATCAATTGATGTAGTCAATGAAATCAATATGTAAAAAGAGTTAGCTATACCTGCAATTTTCTCTTGAATCTCCTTTATCTTTTTATCCACATTAGTTGTAAGTATTTCAGTGTTACAGCATACCCTATATATATTTGTACATTGTTTCAAAGAGTTTTCTATTAGGATTAGCTTTTCCTCAATCTTGTTCTTCTTAGTTTCAATTACCTGATCAAATGTTGCTCTCTTAGCCTAGGTAAATCTTTCTAGTGCTTGTCAATTTGAGAATTGTTGTAAGGATTGAAAGTCCTTTGAAATATGCTCATTGATTACCTTAATCTTGCCGGATGGGCTCGCTTCATTTTCAATCTTACACTCCGGGACCAATTTGTGTAAAACAGTGATTGATTGATCTATAATCCCTTTGTCTGTGGATCCCTCCTTCATTATTTTTTGTGTTGCCATCATCATCAGTTCAATGGGACTCATCTCTATGATGTTTTTCTTTTCTACCCATGAAGTGTCAATTGACAATAATGATGGACCAAAAATCATTTCCCTATCAGATTCCCCTATTTTCTCCTTTGAAGATTTATCCTTAATAACCTCCTCACTTGCACCAGTGGCTTCGCCACTTGATGCAGTCTATGTAACTGTCAATTCCTTTGTAGGAACAATAATCTCAACCTGTACATTTGTATTCGGAGGATAGTTGTCCTCAATATTAGTATCATGTACAATATTAGCTGGTTCACTCTCTATATTAACCGGTATCTCAATATTTGTTTGTACATCTATATTTACCAGGGGCTCAATTTCTACTATCTTAATATTTTTCAAAACTGAGGGTGAAGTACCCATAATCCCCTTTCCTTTTCCTTCAATCAGGGTATCTATAGTGTCTATCTTGGTTTTTGGTGAAGTAAAGAATCCTCTATTTTCTCCAAGAAATTTAACCCATGCTATTTGAGTCTCCTTTATTATTTCATTTACTCTTCCTAGCATCAGACTAGTTATCCTATATTTTCTATTGAAAACTTTTCTATCTGCCACCTAAAGTGTCTTTTCAATTTCATATGGAGCTATAGAAACACAGATAGATAATAGCTCTTGAATTTTAATGTGTTTATCCTCTTGCATAGCTGAGAATCTTCTAGCATCTAACATGTTATACAATTCAGTCGGTATTTGATTTTCTATCTCTATTAAGGCTTTCTTTTTTTTATCCAAGTATAATAGGACTACTTCCTCTACCTCTCTTTGTTCATCATCCTCTAAGTTTTCATAATAAATTGAACATTTTTCAACATGCCATCTTTAGTAATTTCATCTACTAATACTACACAAGTTTCAGGTGGTATGATAGTCACATTACCAGATTCAATTGCTAAGTCGATGTCACTCTTCTTCTTCCTATTGGCAATACCGAATGCAACTACAGGTGAATCTTTAGGTGCTTGCTTCTGTGTCGGTAGCTTGATTGTAACCTTCCTAACCAGTTGCTTCTTAGCTTCTGCCTTTGCTTCCTTCGGTTTCTTCCTAACAACCCTCTCAAATGCCAATGGTGTGTTATCCTCTAGTTCTGATTTTGCAGTAACAAGCTCAATATGAACTTCAAGATCCTTCCTTTTTCTACCTTTCTTTGGGACAACATCAATTAATGCTTTGATATCCTTTGAGACCTTCTGCACAAATTTGCTTGCTTTTTCTTCATGTTTCTCTCTTTTCTTCCGATTGAACTTTGTTTCAACCTCTTTAGTTTTCTATTGTGTAGTACCACATGTCTTCTCTGCCTCATCAATTGGTGCATCAATCAGAATTTTTGCATAGGCATTAAGAATCTATGCATCCACCTCATAGCCCATTTCCTCAATCCAAATATTTTGGGTCTTAACTGCTTCCATGAGTGTCTCATCCTTCTTTACCATAAAGCATATGTCAGTAGAATATTTTTCTATAATATGCTTAGGTACTCTTACCCTAGACCTCATAGATTTTTAAAATGCCTTAAAATACCCCCAAACCTTATCATCTCTCTGGCTTCCTAAAGTAGCAATTGACTATTTCAATTGTCTCCCAACTGGGATGTCAAAAGCCCATTACCTCTTACCAGAACCGAGTGTATCATTCGAGAAATATAACATTAGGAAAACTAACAAGTTGTCATACTAGAATGTACCCTTCTTTTCACCCTTAATCTTTCCTAAGTTTATTAACAACTCATCAAGCATCCAACCGCATAGATCTAATTTCACATTCTCTCTCATCATTTTGTATGCAGCCAAAATGCATAAACTGGAAATGGAATACAGTCGGTTTGACTAAGTTACCTTATATTCAATGATCATGCTACCAAATTTGATGTCAGTGTCAGTGATAGTGCTCACTTTCATGGATCTTTTGTTAGATGTAGCTTCGGTGATCTTCCTCATGAAATCATTTGAAACTTTCTTGTCTTGATGTTGCACAACTGATGGTAAACTAGTGATTGCCTGGATGGCTTCTTTGGTGATTTTGTAAGGTTTGTTCAACTATATGAATTCCACATGTACTCTTCTCAAGACATATCAGATTATCTCATCCTCAAACTCCAGAATATCCAGAATGTATGTAAACCCTAGTTCTTCAATATGTTTGTATGTCGGTTTGATCTTTCTAGATTCTCCCATTAGTTCACTCATGTACATGCCCTTAATTTTTGAAGTTCCCAAGTCCTAGATATGACAATGAATATATGCACTAACATCCTCTACATACACAAATCCCTCCAGAACAAGAGAAAATGCTCCAACCGAATCTTCCAGAGTACCCACATGTGGATACCACTTGAAAATTGGCCTGGGGCAATCCTTGACCTCTACTGCAATCAAGTTTGCAAAAAAAATAGGAATAGAAGATGATCATCCTTCCATGTTTAAAGACAAATGCCTTTTGATAGCTCTCGGTGAAAACCTCCAACAAATTCTTCCCGACGTCAGTGAGATCGCTCAAGAAGAAATCAGATTGCTCTTAATTGCCTTTGATTGCACTTAGTCGCTTTGAATCGCTCTGAATCGCTCTGAAATCACTCTGAATGCAAGTTGATTAACAATGAAGTGTATTAAAACTTAGTGAATGACATGCAAACATGTAGCTGGAAGGAGTAGGAAGCGGCAATGGGAGAATTCAAAATTTAAATTCTCTGAAAGGCGAGAATTCTGGTTCCAATGGTGGGAGTGGCTAGAACAAAGGAACTAGTCCTATAGGAGAGAATGACAAACCTCCAGACATTCTGAAGGTTGTTGACATTCTGCAGACTAGTGGTACTCTGCTAGAGAAGAATGTGGGTTCTATGTTTTCGGGGGAGGGATCCAACCCGCATGAAGAGACCTTGAAGAACAGAAAAGAATCTAGAAAATGGTCATCCCTTTTTGGAACAAAACCATCTAGTAAATCCTCTTTACCTCCTGTCAAGAATATTTATGATCCATCCGATGGAAAGTTCTCTATCTCTATCTTTGATCTGGTTCTAGATCATAATATAAACAATATGTTGAACTCCTTGGTAGGCAAATTTATGGGTTTGCACCCAAACATCAAAGTTGTAAGGGCTTATGTCAAACAGAAATGGGCTCTGAAGGGTAACGTTGAAATATCAGCTTTGCCTAAAGGCAACTTGTCTTTTAATTTTTCATGTGAAGAAGATAAATTAAGGATACTTTGTGGTAGTCCCTGGATGGTAGGGAAGACGGCCTTGGTTCTTTGAAAATGGCATCTGAATCTAAACATGAATGACTCTCTTTTGGCACAAGTTCTAGTTTGGGTAAAGTTACCAGGTCTACCTCTTGAATATTGGGCAGAAAGCATCTTCGCAGGAATAGAAATCTCCTTTGGTGAAGTCCTCTCTATAGAGCCAATCATAGCTTCAAAAAGGAGACTCACTCATGCTAGGTTTTGTGTAGGGATAGCCCATGATGCAGACATGTCAGAACAGATAGATATAGTGTCAAAGTTGGGAACATGGAAATAACAAATAGAATATGAATCCATCCCCTTTGCCTGCTTCCATTGTAAGAAAGTAGGACACTGGGAAAAATTTTGTCCTATCAAGCCTAAAGGAGAGCTCAAGCAGACTAAACCCCAGGTTGAAAGTAAAAAGGTTATGAAAAAAAAGGTATGACAAGTTAAAAACTCAGAAAATAAGGAAGCTAACTTTCCTGAAAACAACTGTTTTGAACCCTTGGGGGAAAATAAGTGGTATCAACTTTTGTCTCCAACCCCCCAACTCAGGAAGTATTGAGAAATGAGTCAACCAAAGTAAACAACCCTATGACAGAACAGATCTGAATAGATGAATTGGAAGAATAGACAAAATCTTCAAAAGATACAACTGAAGTAGTAATCGCTGATACTTATGCTGGTAAAGAAATGCAAAAGAAAGAAGATCAATCTGAGGAAGGGGAGATCTCTGGCTCCCAAGAAGAGACTGACTCTTCCTCACTCATGATAAGCTCTGAAATACAAGAAGCCCAATAATGTGCAATACTGGGTGTGAACCTTTTGGATTCAGATCAAAACTCAAAATCTGTAAATAGTGCTTCACATGATTCTAGATTCCCTAATTGGGGAAATGAAGATGAAATATCCAAAATCCTCAGTAATCCGGAAGCGGTTCTTGAGAAAGAAGCTGACTGGAAAATTCCAAAATATAGGAACAAGAAAGTTTCCACTCCCTCGGCTTCTCAACTAAGGAAATCTAGCAGAATAGCTCAAGTTGATGTTGGGTATATCTCCTCTTCCCCAAGTTGACCTTCTAACCATAAATTCAGAGACAAGGAGAGGAGTAAGAACATTGCAGATGGGACTCAGAAGACTCTTAAGGAGTTAGGAATCGGTAAGTAACTATGAACATTATCTCTTGGAATATTAGGGGACTTAATAATCCTCACAAACACGATATTATTAGGAATATGATAAGGGATAGTAAACTTGATGTTTTTCTAATTCAAGAGACCAAAATGAGTAGAGAAAAAGTTGAATCTCTGAAGTTTTTTTAAAATGGGAGTATTAGTAGTGGTAGCTCAGAAGGTGCTTCAGGAGGTATAACTACCATTTGGAATCTTAATAGTGTCAAAGGCAATGTTCTTATTCAAGAAAAAAAATTCTCTTGCATTAGATTTGAGCATTTAAAAGATGGAACATCATGGGTCCTCACCAACATTTATGCACCCAACACCTTGAAGGCTAGAAACTCCTTCTTGAAAAAACTTATAGAAATTAGGGACAGCTTCAAGTATCTTAGTTGGCTGGTCATGGGAGACTTTAATACTCCTTTGAGAGAGGAGGAAAAATTTGGTGGAAGCCCCTCTCAGATGGAAAGTAGGTTGGCCCTTATGGACTTTATAAATACACAGGCTCTCAATGATGTGGAGATATAGGCATGCAATTACACATGGACTAATAGGAGACTGGTAATGATCTTATCCAAGTTCGCCTTGATAGGGCTCTTATCTCTGATGACTAGTACAAACATTACTTCTGCTCCCTGTCTGCTCACATTCGGGTTGGGTCAAATCATTTTCCCATCACCTTCATTGCTGACCCAATTAATAGAAGAAGACATTTTCCTTTTAGATTTGAAAAAATGTGGACTCATCACCCTAATATCACTCGTAATATTTAGAAATGGTGGAGTATCCAAGTTGAGGGAACAACTATGTACAGAGTTGTAAAGAAACTCAAAAGTGTTAAGGACAATATAAGACTATGGAATAAATCCAGCTTTGGGAACATTTTTGAGGCCAAAGGTAAAGTCCAGGATGACCTTAAGAAAATATACGTCCAAATTCAGAAGGATGGATTAAGTACTGTATCTATTGCTGAAGAAAATGAGACCCTTAAAATACCATGAAATCATTGCTAAAGAGGAAACTTTTCGAAAGCAGAGATCAAGATGCATTTGGCTAAAGGAAGGAGATAGGAATACAAGATTTTTTCATGTGTCAACGATCAAACATAAAGTGACAAATAGGATTACTAAATTGGTAGTGGACAACAGGGAGCTGGTCAAGGAGGAAGAAATTAGGAATGAGGCCAAAAGGTACTTTTCAGAACTTCTAAGGAGGGATCACAGGTTGGATGCTAATGCTCAATCTTCCTTTCTTCAAAATATTCCTTGTCTCATTGATGAGAAGATGAATGCCCCCCTTTCTTCAATTCCCTTGATTTTGGAAATTAAAAATGTTATTTTTTCTTTTGATGGTAACAAAGCCCCCGGTCCAGATGGCTTCCCCATGTTCTTTTTCCAAGATTTCTAGGACATTGTCGGGAAAGATGTTTCCAATGGGGTCAAGGAATTTTGGGGGGCTAGAAGACTTTTGAAAGAAATTAATGGCACTTTCATTGCTCTTATTCCCAAAACCCAAGGTGCTGACTCCATGGACAAGTTCAGACCAATCAGCTTATGCAATTCTTTTTATAAGATTATCTCCAAGGTTCTTACCACCAGAATCCTGACTGCCCTTCGTTCTTTGATTAATCTTTAGCAAAATGGTTTTGTTCAGGAAGACAAATTATCGACTCCATTATTACTATCCATGAGAATATTCATTATCTTGTTAGGGCTAAGAAACAAGGTCTCATCCTCAAGCTTGATCTCTCTAACGCCTATGACCAGGTTGACTGGTCTTTTCTTGTGAAGGTTCTTGTGGCTTATGGTTTTTCCACCAAATGTGTTGACCTCTTCAGTCAACTTATTACCTCAGCCTCTTTTGTTGTTCTTGTTAATGGTTCCCCAACCCCCTTCTTCCAAGCATCTTGAGGACTAAGGCAAGGGGATCCCATTTCCCCTATCCTCTTCATTATTATGGTTGAATGTTTTGGTAGGTCTATGGAAAACATGGTTATGCGAGGATCTTTTAAGGGACTCCAACCTTCTTCAGCTGATCTTATTTGCTCTCACCAATAGTTTGTGGATGATACCATTGTCATGGGGGAATCTAGTATCTCAGAAGCTAGAACCCTGAAGGACACTCTTTGTAAGTTTGCCTCTGCATCTGGTTAGCTCATTAATTGGGTCAAAAGCAAATTTTTTTTCGTCAATACACCAAAGAGAAGACAACATAGAATTAGTAGAATCTTGGAATGTCGGATCACTGATTTTCCTACCACTTACCTTGGCCTCCCCTTGGGCATTGCACCTCCTAATTCTTTTTGGAGCTCCCTAGTGGACAAATTTCATAAAAAGCTATCTGATTGGAAAGGAGCCCTTTTAAGTCATGTTGGAAAACTTCAACTTCTTAAAGCTTCTCTTCAAAGCATACCTATCTATGCCCTAAGCCTTTTTAGAATTCCAGTCAAGTATGCTGATGCAATTGAGAAAATTCAAAGAAAATTTCTATGGTCAGGGGTTGAGGATAAGAAAACAATGTCTCTTGTGGCTTGGGATCAGGTATGCAGACTAAAAAGTAAAGGAGGTCTAGGCCTGAGAAGAATCTAGATCTTAAATGAAGCTCTCCTGTCTAAACAGGTTTGGAGAATGTTTCACTTAGATAGTGAATGGTGAAAAATTTGGCAAAGTAAATACTCTCTTCTATCCTCCTCTCATTCCTCTTTTATCAATTCAGAAATTAGCATTAATGGGTCCCATATCTAGAATCATGCCTCTAAGTCCAAAGATAGCATTGCTAAAGGGGTTACTTGGAAAGTAGGCAATGGTAGGAAAGTTAAATTTTGGGAAGACCCCTGGCTTTTTGATAAAACTTTGATTGATTTCTCAGAATGGGCCCCTTATGCCTCCTCTTGTATTAGAACTTTTGGTCCTTTAGTTGAAGGGTATTGGATTGGTAATAAATGGCAGAACATTGAAAGTATTCACCCAAGCCTTATCAAGCTCAAAAATCATCTGTCTTCAACCTAGTTGAATAAAGAGGAAGACTCCCTCATTTGGAAATATGAACCCAAAGGTAATATTACTATCTCTTCAATGTATGGTGTTCTCTCTCCTGCCCCTTCTAAAAGTCCTTTCTGGTCTAAAGCCTGGGTAAAGGGTTTGACCCCCAAAATCAACTTTTTCTATTGGACTATTCTTCAAAATAAAATCTTGACCTTAGATAACCTCGAGGGTGGAGGATTTGCCTTTCCTAATAGATGTGCTCTGTGTCTTAAGGAGGAAGAGTCAGTGGACCATCTCCCTATCCATTGTTCTTATTCTGCTTCGATCTAGGAAAGATTTCTTAAGAGTTTTTGTATTGATTGGGTGTTTCCTAACACTATCAGTGAGTTGTTCTACTCCTGGAATTACCATTGGTCTAACTCCTTTTTGAGATCTTTGTGGCAGCTATCACTCCCTCACATTCTGTGGGGATTATGGAAAGAAAGAAATAATCATATTTTTAGGGACACTTCTCTTACTCAGGATATTGTGTTCCAGATAATACAATGGGCAATTGTGGAGAACATTGGGATCATTGAGGGTTCCTTCTTTTTGACCAACCCATTGGAATCTCACATTTTAAGTTCTTGGAATTTGAAGAATGCTGGCAGTTCTGACCCCAAGCAAAACAAAAGATTAGAAGCAAGATGGCAAACTCCCCCTCATGGTTGGTCCAAAGTCAATTTTGATGGTGTTGCAAAAGGTAATCTGGGCCTTGCAGGATGTGGAGCTATTCTTAGAGATGACAAAGGTATATGCAAGGAAATGATCGATGTTCCAATAGGAAGCCAAACAAACCACAAGGCAGAAGTAATGGCAGCACTCCAAGGTATTCTCCTCGCAAAAAGATGGAATTGTCCCTACATATGGATTGAAGGGGACTCTAACAACATCATCAAATGTCTCAAGGGGACCTCTAAGCCCTCATGGTCTATCAATAACATTATAAAGGCCACTAGAGACCTCATTAACACTTTTGAGAAAAGTTACATATCTCATATCTACCATGAAGCGAATGGTTCTGTTGACTAGGCAGCCAATGAGGCGTTCAATCAAGATGAAATGATTAATTGGAAGGGAGAACAAGGCCTCTTAGAGGATGTCAGATTAATCATTTTTAAGGTCTGATATAATAGCACCCCAAAGATCATTAATGTACAAAACAATAATGAAACGGATTAAAAGGAGTGCTTCGAGCAATTATAATATTGTTAGCACCATTTATTATAACACTCAATCAATCACTTCCCATGCTTTTTGGGTAAATTTAGTAGCTCTGAGAAACTCTCTATCTGAAGCTCTCTAAAAGTTTTGACATTCAACTCTGAATAGCAAAAATATGGGAGGAAATAGACGCCGCTACGAACCTAGCAGTTGTAAGGAGTGGAAGCAAAAGGAGGTGGTCTGGAACATTCTGCAGAAGGGCGGGTTTTCAAAATTTAAGGAGAGGCTTCATGGATGGGACGCCACAATCACTAATTTCTTTTGTAAAAATTGGAGAAAGAGCACTTTGAAGATGAGAGACCAGTTTGTTGTCACAGATGAAGACCTTATTGCCCAGGCCACGGGTCTCCGAAGGGAAGGAAGCAACTACTACAAAGATAGAAAAGTGAGCAAGGAGGCCATTGAAAGATATCCTGAAACTAAAAAGGAGAAAAAATGCCTGGTGAAGCTAATTAAAAATTACTATCCCCCTAGGGCTTTTGTTAAACCATGGAGGGAGGTCCTTTTTGTTATAATGCGCTATATTACTTTGGATGGTAGATTCACTAAAGTATACAGCTACCATTTTGTTTTGCTAAATCATTTTAGGCATGATGAGAAGGTTAACATTCCATATTTTCTGTTATGTTCTATGATTGCCACCAGTAAGGCCTATAAAGAGAACCCTACGGGTGACACTACCACGCATCAAGGCTTAATGGTTCTTATTTATGACCACCTCAAGTCTAACCAAATAGCCCGCCCACGGCCCTCTATTTCTGAGTCTGAGGGGGATGGGTCAGACTCTGTTTTTTCTTTGGATGAGGGTTCTGACAGTGATCGAATGAACAAATCTGAGGAGAGTATGGATGACTCAAAAGTTCAAGTAGGAAAGAAGAGGAAACATTTGAAAACCAGGCCTTCCTCCTCAAAGGGAAAGAAATCTAATGGCAAAATTCTCCAGATAAGCTCCTTAAAGGAGAAGGAGGTCTCTGAAGATTTAGAGAAGGAGAAACCCCAGGGTTCTCTGAAAAAGAAAACTAAAGTCCATACTAAGGCCAGAAACAATTAAAAGAGAAAGGATGAGAATCTGAAGGAGATGGAGGAACATAAGCAAAAAAAGATTTTGGAAGCTGATCAGAACTTGGAGGAGGTGATCACTGGAGATGTTCATAGGGATGAAGATAAAGTGAATGTTGGTGACACCCCAAATAAGGATCAGGACAACTCCGGTAAGATAGATCCCTCCTCAAACCCTCCTCCTGAGGGTTTGAAAGTTTTTATGGACACCATGGAATGGTTAATCACCAGTTACAAGAAAGTTGTAGATGACAATAAGAATCTCAGCCACAAAATCCAAATTCTAGAAACTATCAACACTAGTGAAGGGAAGACTATGGCAGATTATATGGAGGATTTGACAAATACTATTGCTAAAGCTGAAAATATAAGAGACTCCTTCAACCCCGGATTCGAGCAAATTGAGAAAGACCTGTTGGAAAGGAAAGCAAATGCTAATGCTATGGATCAAACTATTTCAAGAACTGTCAGTAAAGTCAACAAAATTGAGGAATGTCTCAAAAGTATTGCAGAGAAAAGATTAAACATTCTGAAGGTCTCTGTTGGCAATACCAAAACTCTCATCAGTAAATTGGATGAGGAGAAGGACACCCTGGAAATTGACCCTGACACTAAAGGCACAAGAGATGTTCAAGGACCCAAAACAAGAACCAGAGGTAAAAAGAAGGAGAAGAAGCCTAATAAGGACCTGGATGAACTCAAAGTTGTTGTGGCCACCTATGACCAGTTGGTGATTAAGGCGAAGAACCTCTTGAAGACTATTTAACTATGCAATGTTTTCCTGGTTTCTATTGTTTTGTTGTTTCTATCTTTTGCTGTCCTTTCTATTTAGTGGCTTTTTTTCCAGTCATTTTGTAAGCAATTTTTTATGGTCTGGATACTCTATGATGATATTTCTTAATCTTCTATGTTAAAGGTTTCGAGTCCTAAAAACCTGTTTTTCTTATTAATCAAAACAATGAAGTGTATTTGACCTCTTAACCTTCAAGGAAAACCCTAATCTTCTATTGACATAAATGACTGCCGATGAAAGATACCAGATCTTGCTCAAAACATATCTATGCCAGATAATCATTTCCAATATCTAGAACATTTTCCAAAACCTCTTCTCAGGGCATATGCATCATTTTCATGAACTTTGCCTACCTCTAAGGCATCTACCTTAGTTATTGGATGAACTTCCTGCCAATTCAGGAGCAACCTTTTCTACCAGATAAGTAATCGGGACATTCCCATTTGATGATTGTTCTTCAGTCTTCCTAACCCATCTCTGAGTATGATCTTTTTGGATTTCACTAACCTTCTCTTTTCCTTTCTTATTTGATCCTTGATTACTAACCAGTGGATTTATGCTTGTAAAGAACTTAGCAATATGTCCAATCTCATTACATGCATAACATGTAACATTGTTCCTTTGAATTGCTTTGCTAAAACCAATGAAATTGCTTGATTTGCACTTAGCCATATGTCCAAATTTTCCACAAGCATAGCATTTAACATTCATTTTGCAATCTTTTGTCTTATGACCAACCTTATTGCATTTAGAACATTTACTAGGAGCAGAATCAGGGTTCTGATTTGCTCTGTTTCTACATTGCCTAGCCATGTGACCAAAACTATTACAAACAAAACATCTACCATTAAATTTATGGGTTAGTGCAGGATCATGGGGGGCCAAAAAGTGGCGATGTGAAAAAAATAGCCTTCTCCACTCACCTAAAAATGCAAAAATCCATGTTGACCTTTTGCTTGCTCTGGGTGTTAGTACACCTTGGCCTGGTAAACACCTAAGCAAATTGGATATCGAATAAAATTGGATATCCGATTTTTATTTGTAATTTTAAATTAAAAAATTAATTATATAATATATAATGTAATATAATAATATTTATATAATATATTATTATATTATATATTATATAATACATAATATATAATATAATATTAGATTATAAAATATATTATTATATTATTATATTTTATAATGTATATAATGTAATAATATATTATATAATTATATAATATAATAATATATTATATAATATATTATTATATTATATAATATAATATTATTTTAAAATAATTTAAGTATAAAAATCGAAGAGGGAGAGAGAGAGAGAGAGAGAGAGGAAGGGAGAGAGGGGGGAAAGAGACAGAGAGACAGATACAGAGATAGAGACAAAGAGAGAGAGAGAGGAGAGGGAGAGAGGAGGAGAGAGACAAATAGACATTTGGGGAGGGGGAGAGAGAGAAATTAGGGGAGAGGAGGAGAGAGAGATTATGGGAGAGAGAGAGAGAGATTAGGGGTCATATGGTGTCCTAAGGGGTCAAAGGACACAATATGACCCCCATGGACACCATAGGACACACAACAACCCAATATGGTGTCACAAGAGGTTGTATGTTGTCCTTAGGGGTCATATGGTGTCCCATGACCCCTTAGGACACCATATGATCCATAACGACACAATTTGGTGTCATAAGGGGTCATATGGTGTCCTAAGGGGTCTTAGGACACAATATGACCCCTTACAACACCATATGACCCCTTAAGACACCAAATTGTGTCATTAGGGGTCATATGGTGTCCTAAGGGGTTGTAGGACACAATATGACCCCTTAGGACACCATAGGACCCATAACGACCCAATATGGTGTCATAAGGGGTCGTATGTTGTCCTTAGGGGTCATATTGTGTCCCATGACCCATTAGGACACCATATGACCCCTAATGACACAATTTGGTGTCTTAAGGGATCATATGGTGTCCTAAGGGGTTGTACGACACAATATGACCCCTATGGACCCCATAGGACCATAACGACCCAATATGGTGTCATAAGAGGTCGTATGTTGTCCTTAGGGGTCATATTGTGTCCTACGACCCCTTAGGACACCATATGACCCCTAGTGACACAATTTGGTGTCTTAAGGGGTCATAATGTGTCCTAAGGGGTCGTAGGATATAATATGACCCCTATGGACACCATAGGACCCATAATGACCCAATATGGTGTGATAAGAGGTCATATGTTGTCCTTAGGAATCATATGGTGTCCCATGACCCCTTAAGACACAATATGACCCATAATGACACAATTTGGTGTCTTAAGGGGTCATATGGTGTCCTAAGGGGTCATAGGACACAATATGACCCCTTAGGACACCATAGGACCCATAACAACCCAATATGGGGTCATAAGGGGTTGTAGAAACAATATGACCCCTAACGACACAATATGGTGTCTTAAGGGGTCATATGGTGTCCTAAAGGGTTGTAGGACATAATATGACCTCTATGGACACCATAGGACCCATAATGACCCAATATGGTGTCATAAGAGGTTGTATCTTGTCCTTAGGGGTTATATTGTGTCCTATGACCCCTTAGGACACCATGTGATGCCTAACGACACAATTTGGTGTCTTAAGAGGTCATATGGTGTCCTAACAGGTCGTAGGACATAATATGATTCCTTAGGACACCATATGACCCCTTAAGACACCAAATTATGTCATTAGGGGTCATATGGTGTCCTAAGGAGTCATAGGACACAATATGACCCCTTAGGACACCATACGACCCATAACGACCCAATATAGTGTCATAAGGGGTCGTATGTTATTCTTATGGGTCATATTGTGTCCCATGACCGATTAGGACATAATATGACCCATAACGACACAATTGGGTGTCTTAAGGGGTCATATGGTGTCCTAAGGACACAATATCACCCCTTAGGACACCATATGACCCCTAACAACACCATATGGTGTTATAAGGGGTCGTATGTTGTCCTTAGGGGTCATATAGTGTCCCATGACCCCTTAGGACACCATATGAACCATAACGCTACAATTTGGTGTCTTAAGGGATCATATGGTGTCATGAGGGATTGTAGGACACAACATGACCCCTAAGGACAACATACGACCCCTTATGACACCATATGGTGTTGTTAGGGGTCATATGGTATTCTAAAGGGTCATATTGTGTCCTACAACCCCTTAGGACACCATATGACCCAGAACGACACAATTTGATGTCTTAAGGGGTCATATAGTGTCCTAAGGGGTCATAGGACACAATATGACTCCTTAGGACACCATATGACCCCTTAAGACACCAAATTGTGTCATTAGGGGTCATATAGTGTCCTAAGGGGTCATCGGACACAATATCACCCCTTAGGATACCATAGGACCCATAACAACCCAATATGGTGTCATAAGGGGTCATATGTTGTCCTTAGAGGTCCTATTATGTCCTACGACCCCTTAGGACACCATATGGCCCCTCATGACATAATTTGGTGTCTTAAGGGGTCATATAGTGTCCTAAGGGGTCATAGGAAACAATATGACCCCTATGGACACCATAGGACCCATAACAGCCCAATATGGTGTCATAAGAGGTTGTATGTTTTACATAGGGGTCATATTGTGTCCTACAACCCCATAGAACACCATATGACCCCTAACGACACAATTTGGTGTCTTAAGGGGTCATATGGTGTCCTAAGGGATTATAGGACACAATATGACCCCTATAGACACCATAGGATCCATAATGACCCAGTACATTGTCATAAGAGGTCGTATGTTGTCCTTAGGGATCATTGTTAGAGTAAAGGTTTTAATTTAATCATGTTGATTAAATTACCTTTATTCCTCTCTTAAGATTTCACTTTAGTTTGCATTTGTGACATTTAATAATTATATTAATTATTAAATGTCTACCTATTAGGGTTTCTTTTAGGGTTGCACAATATCCTTTTATAAGGATTCATCATTGTAATTTATCTCTCTCTCAGATGAATACATTTTTTCAGCTTTTAGAGCACCCTTGCTTGTTTGTCTCCATCTCTTCTTTCTGTGACAGGTTATTTGCATGGAGGTGATCTTCGGGGTCTGTGAAGTTGGCTTTCTCAACTTCTACATGGTATCAGAGCTCCAGACCTGCTGCTTCCTGTTCGTCTTTTGAAGAATTTGGAGCTACGAGGGTTAGATCTAACTTTCAGGTTTTGGTTGCATCAGATCTGTGTTTGTCTTCTATTTTATTTTGGAATGGGGGGGGGGGGATGTATTTTTTTTCGGTGCACTTTGAGCCCAAACGGACCTCACCGTTGAGCTCATAGTGCCCAAAAACCCCTATTTCCATATAAAATTCATCCGATTTGGACACAGTTGCCCCAGAAGGCCAATTTTTTTATGCCCCAAGGCCGTACGGCCCTAGGGCATGCAGTACGAGGCAGAAAATTCCAAGAAAAATAAAAAATGCAATTTTTTAAATATTTTCGAGCGCAGCCAGTGTTAAAGCCAGCGCCGCCAGTGCGCAGCTCGGCGGCCACCGCCACCGGCAGTAACCGCCCCCACGCCGCCTAGCGACGCCCACACACCGCCCGCGCCCTGCCAGCATGCAGCCATGCCGCCACCGCAGCACCAGCCCCCTGGTCAGTCATGTGACTAGGGGCCGAAGGTCTTAGCCCTTGAGGGCTGTGAATTTTTTTTTACCTTTCAACCTACCTTCATGAAATCGGGCATAACTCGGGCATTTTAGCTCAGATTTTCAAATGGAAATAGGCGTTGGAAAGCTGGTTCTGAGCCCGATCTAATTGATGAGGTCTTTTTCTTTGATTTTTCCATTTTGCAGTGTTTTTTGCCAGCCAAAGTTAGAACAAATGTTTTGCATTCTAGGAGCCATATCTTTTGCATACGGACTCCATTTTTCGCAAACGAATAGGCATTGGAAAGGGGTTTCTGTGCTCTTTCCAGATCTGTCATTTATTTTTCTAGAATTTACACCAATTACATTTTATTTATTACTTTGTTTTTTCACACATTTGTCAATTACCTGGACGTTTCAGACTTGGAAATGATTTGTTTGCGTGGGATGGCTTTATTTGATTTGCTTTATCAATATTAAAGTCATTTAGTCTCAGATTTGTTAATTTGAAGAGTTATCATGGGTTTTTCTACTCACCCTTCAGTTGTATTTCTAGAGCGGGGTAATTATGAGTCATGGGCAAAGGGCATACTTACACACTGTAGGTGGCTTAATATTTTGCCTTATTTGTATGATCTCATACCTAAACCAGCAACTTTAGAGGGAAAACTAGCTTGGGATATCATTAGAAATCACATAGTAGGAGTTATTTTGTCTAGTGTTGATTCTAACATTGTGTGGGCTATATCGGGCATTGATTGTCCTCACTCACTTTGGACACGTCTTTGGGAGATCTATGGAGAGCCCAGTCTTTCTCCATTCCCAAAGGATCCTGCTTCAGATTGTCTTGTACCCATTGGTTGGAGAGATAACACACCTTTTGATCATGATACTTTAAAGGAACTTCAATATTTAGACACCCTTACATATTCCAATGAATCAGAGGATTGTCTCACAGTTCCTACTCTTCAGACTGAGATTATACATGTATCAACATCATCTCCTTTTGTTCCTGATCAGTTTGATATTGCCTCTTCTTTGGCTCCTATTGATTCAGCTAAGCAGGACACCATACATCTTTTAGACATGGCTACTTGGGATTCTTATCTTGCAGGCATTTCGTCTTTGTTTGTAGAGTCCTATATTGCAAACTTGGAGGATTACTTTGAGGATTTTCAGCTCCTCTTTGTTGACAGCCATATTCCAGCTATTAGCCCACCATCATCTGTGCATTCCGAGGTTGCAGTTTTTGAGTCTTCAGTTCAGTTTGGATTTGACATCTTTTGTTTCAATTCAGACAGAGGGATTCTTTAGCATCCTATTATGGCACACATCTTGAGATAGATTGATTCTTCTCTCTTCACAGGGTTTCTTCATCTTCATCCTTTGGATTCATTTCTTCCCAAGGGGAGGAATATTATATGCCACTTCAAGATCTCTTTTTGGATTCTACCTCAGGCATCCATATGTGCGACCTGAGTTTCTTCATTATGGGGGGGGCTTCTAGTCTCTTTCTTTTTCTCCTATGGAGACCATTGTATATGTACTTATATGATAGAAGTTGTCTATGGGGGGTATCATGTTATCCACCTCCTATCCTTCTGTTATTAGTGCATTTATTTCTTTCATCTCTTTTTGGAGTAGAGTTTTTCCCATGAGGTTTTCTCTATTTCTCCACTTTACAAAGATTTGGTTGTAATTGGGTACCTGATCAGGCCTTGTTGCCGAGACCCAAGTTTACTTTCTTGCATTGTAGTTACCTTTGCTTTCTTGCACATGTTTGTAACTGCACTTTTGCTCATCTTAAGGGGGGGTGTTAGAGTAAAGGTTTTAATTTAATCATGTTGATTAAATTACCTTTATTCCTCTCTTAAGATTTCACTTTAGTTTGCATTTGTGACATTTAATAATTATATTAATTATTAAATGTCTACCTATTAGGGTTTCTTTTAGGGTTGCACATTATCCTTTTATAAGGATTCATCATTGTAATTTATCTCTCTCTCAGATGAATACATCTTTTTAGCTTTCAGAGCACCCTTGCTTGTTTGTCTCCATCTCTTCTTTCTATGACAGGTTATTTGCATGCAGGTGATCTTCAGGGTCTGTGAAGTTGGCTTTCTCAACTTCTACAATCATATGGTGTCCCATGACCCCTTAGGACACAATATGACCCATAACGACACAATTTGGTGTGTTAAAGGGTCATATGGTGTCCTTAGGGGTCGTAGGACACAATATAACCCCTTAGGACACCATAAGACCCATAACAACCCAATATGGTGTCATAAGGGGTTGTATGTTGTCCTTAGGGGTCATATGTCATCCCATGACCCCTTAGGACACAATATGACCCATAACAACAACAGTTGGTGTCTTAAGGTGTCATATGGTGTCCTAAGGGGTTATAGGACACAATATGACCCCTTAGGACACCATAGGACCCATAATGAACCAATATGGTGTCATAAGGGATCATATGGTGTCCTAAGGGGTCGTAGGACACCATATGACCCCTTAGGACACAATATGACCCCTAAAGACACCGTATGGTGTCATAAGGGGTCATATGACCTAATAATGATACTGTATAGAGTCGTAAAGGATCATATTGTGTCCTAAGGGGTCATATGTTGTCTTAAAGGGGTCATATGACACAATATGACCCCTTAAAATATAATATGACCCATAATGACACAATTTGCTGTCTTAAGGGGTTATATGGTGTCCTAAGGGGTTGTAGGACATAATATGACCCCTTAGGACACCATAGGACCCATAATCTCTCTCTCCCTCTCCCCTAATCTCTCTATCTATCTCTCCCTTCCCTCTCCCCATCTCTTTCTCCCTTCACCCTCTCTCTCTCTCTCTCTCTCTCTCTCTCTCTCTCTCTATATATATATATATATATATATATATATCCCCTAATTATGTGCAAATTTAGTTAGTGAATTTACTTATTAAAATCGGATATCCGATTTTTGTTGTAAAATTTTCAAATTTCAAATTTTGGTTCGGGAATGCTTTGGGATTTGGCTTGGAAGTGACAAGCCTAGAAAGTCAACTGAAAAAAAATGTGTTTTTTCAGTATTTCTTGGTTTTCCAGACTTTACACTAGTGGCTAACGACTTTTTTTGTAGCCAAAATTGATAAAACGAAAAGGGTTTTTTAAGGATGTTCTCAACTTTCCAACAATATAAGACTTGTCTTATTTCGACTTTAATAAATAATTATTATTTATTTTCTAATTGAATTCTAACAATAGTCTTGTTTGATAGACTCATTGAAAAACACTCATGGGTAAGTGCACAAAGATGGTGGTCAAAAAGGGGGGTATAAGTGGACACTTTTTTTTTTGAAATCAGGTGAACCTAAACTTGGAGGCAAAATTTGAAAGTCATCCACTCAAGATATGAAGATAATCAAAGATCAAATATTGTAGTACTCTGAATCTAGTTTCCAAATTACAAACTTTTTCAAAATTGGATAAGATTAAGGGGGTCAAATCCTTCGTGCACAAAAAATAGACCCTGATTTTTCAAAAAAAACATAACATAGTGTCTGATGTGCGCATCAAAAAAGTCATAGTTAGATTTAGTATTTTGACAAATCCTTTGGCAAAAAGATGGTTAAGAGTGAGCACTAGAAGATGTGTATTTTTTTGTTGAGTATTTTGTTTCTTATGATTTTTCCGATCGAGCACATCCTGAAAAATTAGATACCTATTCGTGCATGAAGCATAAGTTGCACTAAAATAATCGAAAATGCAATTTTTTTTTTTAAATTGTAAAGAATCAAGTTCACTACAATAATATATAAATTTTTTCAATTTGGATAAGTATATAAAAACTTAAAAAAAATAAAATTCAAAACTTCCACACACACTCTCACAACATATGCAAGGCTACAAAAACTGATATTTCTGGGGCGAATGGTGGCATTTGAAGGTAGCATAAGTGACAATGGCAGTAGGAGTAGGGATGCCGATATGCAAGGTTTGGGCATTCATGCTGCGAAGATTCCAAATCAAAACAAAGTCGCTCCAAAGATCGGTTCATGGAGTGATGAAGAAGATATTGCCTTTCCTATTGAAGCAGGTAGGTTTCAACCCTCTCAGAAACCAGCTAATTCTGGGAGAAAAGACAGTTTCCATGGAGATGGATATTCCAAACCATGGATGAATTATGGAAATCCATATTCAAGTGGCAACCAGTTCCCTATTGACCCGCTAAAATTGAAGGAAAATGGTTTCATCTGGAATAATAAAGGTTGGTTTCCGAAGGCCAAGTGTCATGCTTCCAAGTTTCCCTGAAACTGGCAACCATTGCCTAAAACTTGCATCCCTGGTGCGGTAATCAAGAAAAGTAATCCACATTATGAACCCAATTTGGTCCCTCTGAAATCTCATGGTAATTTCCAAATACAAAATGGGTGTTTCGGGCAAGACAACTCTAAGGCAGACCATGCCAAGTTTTGGAGATCTAATTTTCATCCAAAAAATTGGAACCCTTGTTCAAATCGAGTGGGAAATACTAATTTCTAAGGATGGACCTTTCCCCCTCATCGTCCCCATCATCCTAAACCGGTAAGAAAAAATTCAAGACCTACTATCTTTTTGGATGAAAATAAAATTAATTCTACTAGGTCGAATTTGCTTGAGTTTTTCTTTTTCATCAAATGGGGAGGTGCAAAATGGGTTAGGGGTAACTTTGAATCTTGGTGTAGAGCACAATGGGGAAAGGATATTAACATCAATATTCTCCCAAATGTCTTCTATATGATCGAATTTATGAGTAATGAGGAGAAATGGCAAGCTAAAAACAAAGGTCCATATATCTTGGATGGTATTGAAGTTCACATCATTGAATGGTAGCCCAATTTCAATCCTCGGACTCATGTATTATCGGATAGTAAGGTATGGATAAGACTCTATAATTGTCCCTCAGATTACTGGCATATTGATGTCATTAAGGATATATGCAAATATCTTGACACATTTGTATTGTTTGATGACATTTTGGAGGAGAAAATATGGGGAAGCTTCCTCAGAATATGCATTTGCACAGATCAAATCACCAAGATCCCCAAAGAAGTTAAAATTATTGGTGTAGGGAAGTTCTGGATCCAAAATATTGATAGGTAAGATCAGTTGCATATTTTTCATAAACGCTTCTCCCTGGATCACACCAGCTTAGGTTGTGATGTTTCGGCTATGATACAGAAAAGTTATTCCTGTATGCAATTTCCTATTGAAGAAAATCTGCAACCGGAACCTCCTATCTCCATTGATACTGGGGAGGATTTGAGAAATGAAATTCATGAAAATGAGAATATTCCCTTGACTAAGGTAACTCCTTTGAACATAGCTCCTCCCTCCTCTGATCAAAGTGAGAGCCAACAAGATCTACTCATGCTTCTGGAAAAGACTAAAACCTTACAGACGGATATTGAAACTAAACTAGTGGATTCAATATCATCCTCTCCTCTTGAGATTGGGAGTTAGCTGGTAATTGAAGACTACAAAATTCACACTCAGGAAAAGGACGCTACTAAAAATCTAGGGGAGATGGGAGATAAGATTTTCTCTTCATTGGCTATTGAATTGGAAGATGGAGAAATTGAGTCTTCCTCTTCGGAGTGGGTAGAAGACTTTGAGCTTGACTTTGATCTTACATTGGAGGATTCCACAAAAGGCATTAGGAAGTCGGATTCAACCATTGACAAACCAAACTTCAAGCCAAAAGGAATGTGGGGGCACAAGACAAACTAAACTTAATTTAGGGAAGGGAAACACTCTTCCCCAAGAGAAATGAAACTCTTATCTTGGAATGTCAGGGGCATCAATGCCCTTGACAAATGACGCTTGATTAAGAACCAGATTGATGACACCAAAGGAGATATTCGGCTACTACAAGAGACTAAATGGAGTGATTCTAAGATTGATGCAAAAATGAGAGTTTGGAAACAGTGGAATGGTCTGTTTAGGCAATCAGATGGAGCCTCTGGTGGCTTGGGAATCATCTGGAATCCCATGAATGTTAGGATCTCTCTTGTTGGGGAAGACAAGTATTGGCAACATTTTCTGGTAACTATCCTAGGATGGAATGAAAATTTCAATATTTTTAATGTCTACGGACCATCTTCTACTGGTGATAAACACGCTCTTTGGGATCTTTTGGCTATCAGACTTTGCAGTATTACCAAAGGCAGTTGCGTGGTTGCTGCGGACTTCAATGTGATCCATTCTAGCAATGAAAAAAGTGGGGGCATTCAAAGGATTGGTACGTCCCAAAAGGATTTTTTGGAATTTGTTGAGAAGAATCACCTTATAGACATTGTTCCTATTAATGGAATTTTCACATGGACGAACAGGAGATCGGGTTTTACTAATAATGCTGAATGGCTAGGACAAAATCTTGTATTAGAGTCATCTATTCTCTCGCTTATTGGATCAGATCACTACCCATACTATCTGGAGGTTGCCAAGGGACAATCGAAGGGAGGTACCCCTTTCCAGTTTGAGAAAATGTGGCTCAGAGTGTCTGAGCTATATGATCTTATATCTGATTGGTGAAATGAACTGGTTCTAGGGAATAATTTGAGATTATTCATACCTAATAATAAGCTCAAGAATATTAAGGTTAAGATCAAAGAATGGAATATGAGCCATTTCAAGAATATTCATATGGAGAAATTAAGAATTAATGCCGAGTTGGAAGAAATAACGAATTCTGTTATTACTTCAGGAATGAATGAGGATTTGTTTAACAAAGAAAAATCCCTCAAATCTTATCTAAATGAAATCCTTCGGTGTGAGGAAATCCATTGGTGACAAAAATCAAGGGAGTTATGGCTTAAGGAAGGTGACAAAAACACCAAATTCTTCCATAGATTAGCCATTGCCATTCGCAATAGGAACGAAATATCAAAGATTAAGAGACCGGATGGAAACATTGTCAGAAACTATGAGGATATTGTGTAGGAAGCTATAAGATTCATTGAATCTTTAATGAATGGTGGTTGCCAGAATGATCATGAAGAAAGAGTTAGACTTCATAACTCAATCTCATCCATAATATTTGATAATCAAAATGCGGCTCTCTTTAATCCTATTACAATTGATGAAGTAAGGAAAATTACCTTCCAGCTGAATCCTGATAAGACTCTTGGCCCTGATGGCTTCCCTGTGGCTTTCTTCCAACAATTCTGGGATATCATTGCTCGAGATCTACACCTAGCAGTAGAAGAATCAAGTAATAAAATGACTATGTTAGGTGTTATTAATCACACCTTTTTGGATTTAATCCCAAAAAAGCAAAACCCTCAACAAATGAGTGATTTTAGGCCCATTGCTTTATGCAACACGGTCTATAAGATTGTAACAAAGATCATTACCAATAGATTGAAGCCTCTTTTTAAACACATCATATCAGATGAACAAAGTGGATTTTCCCTTGGAAGATATATTGTGGAAGACATTATCATTTCCCATGAAACACTTCATATGGCTAGGAAAACCAAGGATTCCTACATGATTTTAAAACTAGATATTCTAAAAGCTTATGATATGGTGGATAGGGGTTTCTTAATTGAAATATTAAATAAATTTGGTTTTTGCAAGGAATGGATCACATGGGTCATGAGTTGTTTATCATCCCCTATATTCTCCATTTTGGTTAATAGCTCATCTCATGGCTTCTTTTCCACGTCAAGAGGAATACGACAAGGTGATCCAATATCACCATTTTTGTTTATCGTAATGGCTGAAGCCGTAGGTCAATCAATAAGAGCTCTTCAACAAGATGATCAATGGCTTGGAGTCAATGTGGCACCAGGGGTTGAAAATACGACTCACTTGCAGTTTGTCGATGATACCATTTTGTTTGGCTCAACCTGTAGGAGAGAGGCAAGGACAATAAAATCATGCCTCGATGATTACTGTATGGCTTCTGGGAAAAAAATCAATTGGAACAAATCTGAAGTGTGTTTTGTCAACACTCTGATTAACTTGCAAGGTGTCTTATCAAGGATTCTTAATCTCAGAGTTGCAAACTTCCCAGGGAAATTTCTTGGAACCCCTCTCTTCATTGCCAGTAACAAAACTTTCTATTGGAAGCATCTTATTGATAAGTGCAAATCCAAGCTTACAAATTGGAAAGGCGAGTGGTTGTCCTTTGCTAGAAAACTCACTATGATAAAATCGGTCCTCTTCGTGCTACCGGTTTTTTCCATGGCATGTCTAAGATTACCGATGGCAATTGAAGACGAATTAATCTCTATAATGAGAAATTTCCTATGGAATGGCTTGGATGATAAAGGGAAATTTCCTATAATAGCTTGGAAAAAGATTTGCCAACCAAAAAAGGCAGGGGGTGCTGGCATTCAACAAATTTCGATTATGAATTTAGCTACGGGTGCTAAATTGGTTTGGGAATTTTGTAGTGGTGGTAAACAAAAATGGGCAAGGATTCTAAAATGTAAATATTTGGACTCCCTAGAGCCAAAAAGGATTCTTACTATAAATAACCCCCCAAGAGGTTCGGCCATCTGGATTTTTACTGTGGAAAGTAGGGAAATCATAAGTGATCAGGTTACCTGGGATGTCAGGAACAGAAGGGATGCCTCTTTTTAAATTGATTCTTGGGCTAGTTAAGCTGCCTTATGTCTCAACCCTTCTTTGCAACCTATTATGGTAGAAACTTGTTGCCTTTTTGGTCACAATATCTGTGATTATGGTTACCCTATTCAAGAAAATGGCATTGCTAAGTGGAAATGGAACTCCTTGGATCCCTTGGACTTGGATCAGCACCAGAAAGACGTGTTTGCCGACATTCTCAGCAAAAGGGTTATTTTCCCTTCCCTTGATAAGGACATTATTAGTTGGTGTGGTTCCTTTGATGGTAAATACAAGGTATGTTTTGGTTACAAATTGAAAGAAGCGGCTATAGACAAAAAAGATTGGCTTGTTAATCTTTTTTGGCATCGACATCTCCTACCCAAAACAGGTTCATTTGCCTAGTTGGCTTGTCAAAGAAAGATTCTAACTAAAGAAAGACTCCATTCAATGGGCATCAATGGACCGAGTAGATGCATTTTATGTCAATAGCAAGAAGAGACTGCGGATCATCTACTTCTCCACTGCAAGTTCTCTAGTCACTGTTGGTGGCATTTCATGGGAAAATTGAGAATCTTTGGCCCCTTTCCATTAGGTTTGGATGAGTGGTTTTTGCAATGGCCTAAACCAGAAGGAAAGGCTATATTTGCTGATTTACTTTATATTTTACCATCTCTTCTAATTTGGGAAATTTGGAAAGAAAGAAATCGCATAATTTTCCAGGATAAAGAGATGAGCTTAATGACTCTATGTGAGAAAATTGATAACCATCTGACTGAGCTCCTGATTGAGGCTGCTCAATCCAAATCATTAAAGAAAAATATATATATGGACTGGGATTGGAAGATTAAGTTGGCATTTCCAAATCTGCTCATTCCACCACTTTTTGGCAAGGGATCCTCGATGGATTAGGTCAATCCAAGATTGGGTGTTAAATGGGAAGCGCCAAAGCCTAGGTGGTTCAAGGTGAACTTCGATGGTGCTTCTACTGGTAACCCAGATCAAAGTGGTATTGGGTGTATATTGAGGAATTCTAATGGTATTTGTATAAAAGAAATCTCTGAAAACATTGGAGTTGCTACTAACAACGAAGCTGAATTCAAAGCAGCTTTAAGAGGACTACATCTAGGGATGGATCTTGGGGTGCAAAGAATTCATCTGGAGGGAGACTCACTAAATGTGGTTAATGTTGTCTGTTGTAACAACACCCCTAGTTGGCACCTTAACCAATGGCTTCAACCGGTTCTGGTGCTGTTAGCCACCTTTGATGAATTTTAGATTGGCCATATTTATAGGGAAGGCAATGGAGAGGCTGATAGACTCTCTAAAATGGTGATAGCCAATGGTGACCCCCCCTAGGCACTTTGATTGGGTCTTTTTGACTGATTTTGTTATCCCACATGAGCTTCCACTGGTTGACATGGTCCAATTATCTTGCCAGTAATGGTTCTTTCCAGTTGAGTTTGTCGGTTGTGGTCTCAACTGATTGTCTTCTCCTTCCAGCTGATTTGTTTCTCCAATTGACCTACCGGTGATGGTGCTAACTAGTTGTATTGTCTCCATCGGTTGATATGGACTCTTGACTATCTTACTGGTGGTGGTGCTCACTGGTTGAGGTACTTGCTAGTTGCATTCTCCATTTCTCCCACCAGTTGAGATGTATCTCTGATTGACCTACCAGTTGTGGTGCAAACCAGTTGTATTGCCTCCCGAGTTGGGCCTCTATATTTTTTACTTAATCTAATGGTCGTGGTTCCTGGTGGATTGATCGGTCAATTGATTTGGGTCACCAGTTAAGGTTTCTTCTTGCCACTGAGACATGGCTCTCTGCCATCAATATTGGCCTATGCTGATATGTGCCCTGTGGCAATTGGACATGTGTGAACTTTTAATTGATATCTAGTTATGACTAGATCCTATCAGGATATGCATGTAATTACTTGATGGATAAAGACAATCGACATTAAGTTGATGAACTTTGTCTCTGAAGTTGATTGGACACTGTCACTTCATGCATGTGTGTATTCAATAGAACTACTTGCTAGGCGCTCATTTCCCTTGGTTTGATGTCTTCCTACTTAACAAAGGAATTCCCTCATTTCCCCATCAAACATTTGCATTCTTCACTCGGTGACTTGCAATGGAATCCCCAATTCTCCTTGAAGCTACTTGTCGATAGATGGCCTTCCTGGGCAAAATCATTGACAAATGTTTGTAGGAGGTCCTCTACTCTCGACACCCTCTCATTCTTCACAACATTAAAATGATACTGGTGAAGGAATTCCTTATGGCTTATCATAGGTACAGAGCCAATGCCGATATCCCAGCCTTTTTCCTTGCAATGGTGATATACATGGGGACTAGCAAGTAGAGAGCAAAGCTTTTAACTCAAATGGTGTTTAAACACTACTTGCTGGGAGAAATTGATGCCGCATTGGACAATATTGATGGCAACCTGAGAATACCACCTCCCCAAAATTACTATATGTCCTTGGGCAACAGGGCGGAGGTGGCATGCATTCAAAATGGCTTCACGTTGGAATAGAGGGAAAAATATCTTCGAGATGAAGGGTTAGCAAGTGCAAAAGGATTTGGCATTTTGGAGAATGGAGATTTGGTTGATGGCAATGTCTGGGGGTTTGGGCTTGGTGAGGAGTGGTTCCCAAATGACTATTGACTCCCTAGGGAGAAGGTTGAATCGGTGGCTCACTCGACCTGTGGCACTGATTGCCCAATAATCCTGGATGCGGATCATGCTCCTGTGGAAGATGACTCTAAAGACCCCCAATGATTTCAGTCTTGCCACCTTTCTCATATTTCTTTGTTTTCTAGTTATTGTTTTTTGTTTGAAGGCCTCTAACTGGTTCTGTTATCCACTTCCAGCGATTGTCGACTGGTGTTTTGTACTTGTCTAGCCTCCATTGTTGGTTTCTTCTTATATGAGGAATAGAGCTAGGGTAAGGGGTTTTCTTCCTGGTTCTTTCCCCCTACCGCTCTCACTGAACCAGGCCTTGTATTCTCCTATTTTGATTAATACAAGGATGCTGCCCCTCTGCAACTATTTACTTATTAAAAAAAAAAGTTATTAAAAAAATGGTGCACGCATGTCTGTGAGAACTATGGAGACACTGGTAAAAGAAATTCAATAATAATATGTTATTGTTGTTCAAATTTTAAAAAAATTATATGGTTAGAAATCTCAGAAGATGGGTGAAAATATGGTGGAAATTTTAGAAATACCCACTTGATGATGTGTAAACTTGATGATGACAAAGTCGAGAAACCAAGTTGATAAAATAAAACATGCCAAAAAGGAGGGAAATGGAAGGAAATCAAACTTCCAAACCATAGCTTTGTCATCCAGGCCTATTTCCAAGCCTAAACAGACAAAAGCACGTACGGGGTACCTATGGTATCAAAAGCGCGTATGGGGTACTTATGGTGTAAGAAGTGCGTACATTCTATCTTTACTATAAAAAGTACGTATGCGCTATTTTTACTATAAAAAGTGCGTATGCGCTATTTTTACTATAAAAAGTGCGTATGCGCTATTTTTACTATAAAAGTGCGTACACGCTATTTTTACTCTAAAAAGCACATATGTGCTATTTTTACTATAAAAAGCGCGTACGTGTTATTTTTATTATAAATAGCACGTACGCGCTAAGTTTGCTTAAATTTTGGGAGTCTATATAATATGATATTGTATATATAATATGTGTATATACATATAAGAATATTGGTAAGGTGGTCGGTTTTCTTTTTTTTATAAAGAAGATAGGATATAAAGTAGAACGTTTGAAGAAAATGAATGTATTGGATTCTTTGGATTGTGTGGATGTATTGGTTGGATAATCTTTATGGGTCGTATGGTGTACTAAGGGGTCATATGGTGTCTTAAGGGGTCATATGGTGTTCTATGATACCTTAGGACACCAGATGAACCCTTAGGACTCCATATGGTGTTGTTATGGGTCATATGGTGTCCTAAAGGGTCCTATGGTATTCTATGACCCCTTAGGATACCATATGATCCCTTATGTCTCATTAGAGGTCATATTATTTCCTAAGAGGTCATATGGTGTCCTATGACCCCTTAGGATGCCATATGACCCCTTAAGACACTATACGATCCATAACAACACTATATGGTGTCTTAAGGAGTCATAGGATACCATATGACCCCTCAGGACACCATACGACCCATAACAACACCATATGGTATCCTAAAGGGTCATATGGTGTTCTATGACGCCTTAGGACATTATTTGGCATCATTATAGGTCCTATGGTGTGCTAAGGGGTTATATAGTGTCCTATGACCCCTTAGGATACCATATGACCCCTTAGATGTAGTTAGAGGTCGTATTGTGTTCTAAGGGTCATATGGTGTCCTATGACCCATTAGGACATCATATGGTATCATTATGAGTTTTAAGGTGTCGTATGACTCCTGAGACACCTTATGACCACTTAGGACACCTTATGGTGTCTTTAGGGGTCATATGGTGTCCTAAGGGGTCATATGGTTTCCTACGACCCCTTAGGACACTATTTGACCCCTTAGAACTCCATATGGTATCCTAAGAGGTCATATAGTGTTTTATAACCCCTTAGGATACCATTTGGTGTCATTATGTATTGTATGGTGTGCTAAGGGGTCATATGGTGTCTTATGACCTCTTATATGTCGTTATGGGTCATATGGTGTCCTAACAGGTTGTATGGTGTTCTATGATCCCTTAGGACACCATATGATCCCTTAGGACTCCATATGGTGTTGTAATGGGTTATATGGTGTCCTAAAGGGCCATATGGTATTCTATGACCCCTTAGGGAACCATATCATCCCTTTGGTGTCATTAGAGGTCATATTGTTTCCTAAGAGGTCATATGGTGTCCTCTGACCCCTTAGGACACCATATGACCCCTTAAGACACCATACGACCCATAACAATACCATATGGTGTCCTAAGGGGTCATAGGATTCCATATGACCCCTCATGATACTGTACGATCCATAACAACACCATATGGTGTCCTAAAGGGTCATATAGCGTTCTATGACCCCTTAGGACACTATTTGGCATCATTATAGGTCCTATGGTGTGCTAAGGGATCATATAGTGTCCTATGACCCCTTAGGATACCATATGATCCCTTAGATGTTGTTAGGGGTCATATTGTGTTCTAAGGGTCACATGGTGTCCTATGACCCATTGGAAACCATATGGTATCGTTATGTTTCTTATGGTTTCATATGACCCCTAGGATACCTTATGACCACTTAAGACATCATATGGTGTCATTAGGGGTCATATGGTCTCCTACAACCCCTTAGGACACTATTTGACCCCTTAAGACTCCATATGGTGTCATTATGGGTTGTATGGTGTCCTAAGAGGTCATATAGTGTTTTATGACCCCTTAGGACACCATTTGGTGTCATTATGGGTAGTATGGTGTGATAAGGGGTCATATGGTGTCTTATGACCTCTTAGGACTCCATATGACCTCTTACGTGTCGTTATGGGTCATATGGTATCCTAGGGAGTCATATGGTGTTCTAAGGAGTCGTATGGTGTCCTATGACCACTTAGGACACATGCATTGATCCCTAGGATAGCATATGAACCCTAAGAATACCATTTGACCCCTAAGAATACCATATGACATGAAAAAACACAAAATGTTGTCCTTCATGTTCAGGTTCTCCTACGACCCCTTAGGACACCATCTAACCCCTTAGGACTCCATATGGTGTCGTTATGGGTCATATGGTGTCCTAAGAGGTCATATAGTGTTCTATAACCCCTTAGGACACCATTTGGTGTCATTATGGGTCGTATGGTGTGCTAAGGGGTCATATGGTGTCCTATGACCCCTTAGGACACATGCATGGATCCCTAGGATACCATATGACCCCTAAGAATACCATTTTACCCTAGAGAGGGAGAGAGGGGGAGGAGAGGGAGGGAATGGGAGAGAGATACACCTAAGAGAGGAGGAGTGTGTGTGTGTGTGTGTGTGTGTGTGTGAGAGAGAGAGAGAGAGAGAGAGAGAGAGAGAGAGAGAGAGAGAGAGAGAGAGAGAGAGAGAGAGGTGGATAGAGGTTTTGGGAGAGAAAGAGAGAGGTGAAGGGAGGAAAGGTGAGAGAGAGAGAGAAAGAGAGGGTGAGAGATAGAGAGAGTCTAAGTGAAAGGGAGGAAGCAATGGAAGGATATTACAAGAGACTAGAGAGAGAGAGGTGAGAAGAGAGGGAGAGAGGGAGAGAATGAGAAAGAGAGGTAATGATAAAGGTAGAGAGAGAGGGGGAGGGGAGAGGGAGAAAATGAGAGAGACACACCTAAGAGAAGGAGAGAGTGAGATAGAGAGAATGGGGATGAGAGGGAGAGACTTCAGAGACAGAGAGAGAGAGAGACTTAAGTGAAAAATAGAAAGGAAGGGGGGGAGGTAGGGAGAGAGTGGGAAAGAGATACACTTGACAGAGGAGGAGAGTGAGATATAGAGATAGAGGTAGATAGGGAGAGAGACTTAAGAGAGAGAGAGAGAGAGAGAGAGAGAGAGAGAGAGAGAGAGAGAGAGAGAGAGAGAGAGAGAGAGAGAGAGAGGTTGATAGCCAAAGATGTGACAGAGAGAAGGAGAGAGACTTGAGAGAAAGAGAAATGAAGCAAGAGGGGGAGAGAGAAAGAGAGTTAGAGGGAAAGAAATACTTGACAAAGAAAGAGAAAGTTAGGGGAGGGAGAGGGAGAGAATGAGAGAGAGAGAAACTTAAGAGAGGGGGATAGAGTGAGAGATAGAGATATTTGAGAGAGGGAGAGAAAGAGAGGGATAGATGAAAGAGAGAAAGAGCATGAGGGAGATGAGAAAGAGAGGGAGACATACCCGAGAGGGGAGAAAGTAGAGAGGGAGTTTCCTAAGAGACAAAAAGGTAGGGGTTAAGGAAGAGAGAGGAGGAATACAAGGAAGAGATGAGAGAGGTAATGCTGATATGAGCATGCTGATTACTAAAATTTGACTAAGTCTGAAATTTATAAGAATACTCAAAAAACTAGAATCTGCATTATAACTCTTAGAGATCTGGAACCACTCTCAAACATCCTGACAATATATACATAAAATATAACTTAAAGTATAAGTACTTATACTTAAATGTTATATTTTATGTATATATCCTATCAAAAAACCTAATGGAATGTTAAATGAATTGCATTTTATTGACAGACAAACATGTACATCGTTTACAAACTAAAACTGCATACGCGATTAGTATGATTTAAATCGTGTATGTAGTTAGTATGATTTAAACCACGTACATGGTTTAGCTTTGGTTAGGCTCAAAAAAATGAGCCTAAATGCTTATGAGGTTCTTTAAATTTGAAATACCCCATCCGCATTTTGGTGTTTTTCATGTTTTTTTTTTGGTGTGTCCACTTTTCTGACCACCATCTTTGTGCACTTACCCTCATAACTTTCAAATGGTATTACAGTTTTTGAAACAAAAACATGCATCACATCCTATGCTTCGTCTACTATAGGGGAAAATTGAAAAAAATAAAATTTCATAAGGTTTTGACCAAGTTAAGATGGTCAGATGTAGGAGTTTCCAAATTTCTGAAAAGCTGTAGTAAAAAATTCATAAATAATTATTTACTCTATAAAAAATTATAAAAAATTATGTGTCACATCCAAACATGAGTCTAATACTTATATTATAAATATTATTAAAAAATATTATGATTTTATTGTGATTAGGGTGGTCAGACATACGTCTATTTCTTATCTTTTTCCTAAAATTTTAGTACAACTGCATTGAAATTTGAAATTTTCATCAAATAGGATTTTTTTTTCAAAAAACAACTAGTAGCTTAGAAACTACATTCAATTTTCTATAGATTCTCTTCTTACATAGTTTAAAAATAATGTTCACAACTTATTCAAATTTTCATGTCAAGTTGCATAACTCTGATTTTTTGAAATTTTATTGCCACTTAAGGGCCTATTTTGGCACACCATGATCCTGCACATACCCTTATAAGCATTAAATTGTCTTACCGATGCCTTATGGTTTTGATCTTCATTAGCAGTACCAAAACTTTGTCCTTGCTCAAATCCAAGTCCACTGGAATCTCCAATCTGGCTGTGTCTTTTCAATAACTCATCAAGCTGTGCTGAGCTGATCTTGAATTTTTCTTTATACTCACTTGCAATAGTTAGATCTTTTCTCAGTATTATCATTTGTCTCTCAAGCTATTTTTCATTACTCTAGGATTGTACCAAATCAATTCTCAACATATCATTTTCATGAACCAACCTACCACATTCTTCAAATTTGTTCTTCAGGGATAGAACAAGATTTTCTTCCTTCTTCTTTCTGTCCTCAATCTCCTTAGACATCCTCGTAGTTATAACTTACATTTCATTCATCATAACCATGTTCTCTTGACTCAATTTCTAACATTATTCCTTAAGTGCATCTTTCTCTTCATCATCCTGATTTTGCAAAAGTTCCTTCCTCCTAGCTTGAACATATGATAGCCTCTTTTGTAGGACAAGAATGAATTCCTTAGCAAAATTCAATTCATCTTGTCGCTTTAAGTTCTTCAATCTTTCAGCATCATAATCTTCAAGTGCCATCTCAAGTTTCTTCTCCAAAGCCATATTTATGGATTCCGGTTTCAGGATTTTCCTCAAGCTGTTAAACTTCCTTCGAGGCACAAGGCTCTAATACCAATTGTTGAAACCAATAACACTGAGAGGGGAGGGGGGGGGGGTCAATTAGTGTTATACCGGAATAGAAAATTTTACCCTTATTAAAATATGCATACACCAATCGGTATACCGGTCATATTTATGGATTCCAGTTTCAGGATTTTCCTCAAGCTGTTAAACTTCCTTCGAGGCACAAGGCTCTGATGCCAATTGTTGGAAATCAATAACACTGAGAGGGGGGGTGAATTGGTGTTATACCGGAATAGAAAATTTTAGCCTTATTAAAACATGCATACACCAACTGGTATACTAGTACATACAAAATTGAAAGAAGTAAAGAAACTAATAAGCCAATCACATAAATGAGAAATATAACACATAAATTTATACGTGGAAAATATCAAAGAGGAAAAACCATGGTGGGATTTGTGACCCACAATATCAATCCACTAGCCATATGAAGAGATATTACAAAATATGAGGGGCCTGCACTTGCAGGAAGGCTTACAACTAGTCTCACTGACTACATAAAATTCCAAACTACAATCCAGAGAAGTGTGAACTACTAAGATAACATCTTCTATGTGAGTATCAGTTCTGGTTTAAGCTCTGTCTATTCTGATTTGAAACCCTAAACCCCTTACCAGAACTACCCTTACAATAATTTCCTCATATACATAATCTCTGTAAATAATTTCACATCATATTACATTCACATATCCATCAACATGTCTATATCTCAAAATGATCTCATCTTAACTGACCTATATACCTTATACAAATTTTTATGTCTTATGCCGGCTTACAAAGATATATACAATATCAAATTACATGCCGGCCAGATAACATAAATGCATAAGCATTATAATGAATTGCCGATGTCGGGTCCAAGATATGTTGGCCTTCAGTATCGATAACCTTTACTATACCATGTTGGCCTGCATTGCCAGTGACCAAAGAAATCCTTCTATCCTACCAGTGCTGGTGCCGATGTAGTATCTATGAAGTGCCTGTCGGTACACCATAGAATCAAAACATTAAGCCAAAACACAAAATCATGTTGCCATCAATGACAACATAGTGAAACCAACCAATAGAGTGTTAATTGCAAATGGGAGGATCAAGAGTAGTAGCCATAGGGAGCAAAATAGAGCTTGGGGTTTCATGGGAAACCGTTAGCAATTATTTAGGAGGACAAAGAGTAAGGTGGAAGTGATAAGGGTGAAAAATTAGGCCCTAGTGAAGTAGTACATGTTTAAGACATAAGAATGATGTTATGAGGAGAGTCATAAGAAAAATAATGATATCAACTTGACATGATCAAGTACATATGACACCATCATTGTACATATGCAAGAGAAGGAAATTGAAACACATATTTAAGTGCAAGTGAAAAGCCTCAAGTTTAGTAGTAATAGAAATATCTATAATGATATAATAATGATGTAAGCTTATAATATAAATGTAGTGAATTAAAATTTATTTATTTGTTACAAATAAACATTAAATTAGATATCAATTTTTTTAAAATGGATATTTAAAAAAATTAATGTTACTTCTCGTTGCAAGGATATATTAAAGCAAACTAGACTTTGTAGGAAAATTCATGTGAGCCAAAATTTTTTCACTTGAAAGGGTGAAGTTTGCATGATTATTTATTTCTTTTCTTCGCTTGTTTTTTAATAAACTTCCAAGAAAGACTTGGGATTATTTTTCATGCTTTCTCTTAACATAAGTAGATCAAACCCCAAAAAGGGACTATTTGTATATTTCGAGCCTAAACTGGAAAATCACTATTATACTTGAGACTAGCTTAAGCTCCAAAAAATAGGGGTTCCCTATTTTAGCAAGATCAAAATAGGGCATGTTGTAAAAGGAATGACAAGTTCCTAATGGAATCACCAATCTATTTATTCTTCAACCTGCATTTAGTAATTCTTGAGAGGCTATGAAGTTTAATGCTTAGAATTCCTAGGAGGGTGACCACCAATTGAGAAATTTGATTCTCTCCTATAATTTAGTTTTTACAAAACCAAAAAGGTTGTTCAATATCAATGCACACTCTTTTTTATATGAAAAAAAATTATTTTAAATCAACTTGCATAGTAGATAAGATATTCATAAAAAACATGTTAAGGATTTACAAGAATCTTCTAGTTATTTAAACATTTTGTATACCATGAACTCTAAAGTATGAATAGTTTAATCAACACAATAATTTTATCTTTTTTTTTGTTTCCATTTTTAAGATAATAATTTGGTCAATAAAATGAAGGCAAATCAACACAATTTCCTTAGAGATGTAGAGCTTTAAAATGCACATGTAACCCTAGACTAACAAGATTATCATTGGGGTTCAATCATCAAAAGTTACTAAATTACAATGATTGTTTTTGACTTACAATAACTTGAACCTATATATGTAATTTAATTACAAAATCATACATAATAATCCCTTTGGGATATGATAAATATCACTTTTTTCTTAAAAAGACCTCCCACTCTCCTTGAAAGTATACTAAACATATGATCAAATCATATGACGAATATACATTTTTTTACCTTCTTGAAATTGTACATCCCTTCAAGAAAACAACAATATTAAAAAAAGACAACATTGTTATAAATTGTCATTTATATAAAGTAATAGAATAAGATTATTAGTACAATAATTAAGAAATTCAAAATATATTTAATTCTTTCATAAAATGGCTTACATCACTAATACTTCAAGTTCAATATCCCCTTTAGGATGAGTTTCCCAACCCATGACAAGGGCTAAGAATTATATAATATTGAGAATATAGTCAATCTATTGTAAAAAACATGAATCTGTCATACCATATTTAAAATATCATATATTTTTTTTCATTTTAGCAAATTCAAATTAGTTGCTCAAAATTTCACTTGCATTCAAATGAGAATTGTTTACCCATATGTAGAATGTGTTTCCATACATGAAATTCACCTCACGTGTGAAAAAACGAACTCATCAGCATTTAGATCACTTCACCTTCAAATAAAAAATAATATTTTTTGTGAAATTTTAGTACAAAAGCTCCTTATTTCTCTTTTTAAAGAAATACAATATTTTTAAACACAACCTACAATTATTTTATTTCCACATTTTTCCTATGCCTACTTTTTTAATATAACATAATCTACAAACATTTTTTTAAGTCTCTTTAGGTTATCCCCAAACATCATATCCTTCTATTCGAGATATGATTAATGTCAAATTCATGTATAACTTTTAAAGAAATGTGAGCACTAGAAAAAATTGCATGGAAAACAAATGATAAAAAAAAAAAAGTAGATGCAACATCAAAAATTTTATCAATGAATTGCAATGAAAACAAATACCAAATGTGATTATGACTAGCTCCCTCTCTCTTCTAGATTGAATGAAAGGGAATTTTCCCTTGCTTTGTTGGAAGTCTCATCATTTATGACCTAACATTTTAACTCTACTAGGAATATTTGTATGGCAAGATAATTACCATTGAGTTATGAACTTGAAAGCATGGCTAAAGTAGTTTGTATCAACTATAGGATGTTTTTCAACTTTGTTAATTAATTACCCCAACATATTTAGGAATCATATTATTTTTTTTTTTTTGGTTTTTACATGGCTTTGGCATTTTCAAATTGCACATGATGTTTGAAATGATGGTTGTAGCATAAGACAATGTGAGTGTTGATTTCACAACATTATACAAATTTTAAACATCACTACCAACCTCTCTATCCATTCCTCGATATTATTCTCTTGTTTAGGGGAGTGGGAAGGTGAAAACATTATTTTAAATTATATTTTAATAATATTTACATTGTTGTAATAGTCCCCATTCATGTGTTATCTTGTCATCGCATAACATTTCAACGACACAGAGACTCTTTTAAAATAATGGCGGACGATGATCACACATATTCTTACTTCATAACTAACATGAAAAAAGGAAAAGTGCAAGTTTTATTCCTCTTTCTATGAGTTGAAATAATGATTAAAGATTTGAATTTTCCAAATTAGCATCATGCAAAGAGAGTATATCATTGACTTTTTCCCATGTTTACAAACCCACCTTCAATTGTCATTATGCAAATTTTGAGCTCAAATCATCACCAGCCCACTAGGAATCAAAGGTGGAGGCTCAATTTGAATTTGAATTTTTTAGTGAAATGATATAATTCAGAAATCAAATTCATAACTTCAGATTTCATTTTTTGTTGCTTGCTTCTTATTATAAAGATCCAGAAGGAAAGCTATTTACCAAACTAAGGATCCTCTGCTAAAAAAATAAAGCACCAAATCAAATGCCAACACACATAAAAAACACACAATCACATATAATATTCATATATTTTCTAATAATCAATTTCCATGATACTTATTTGTTCTACATTAACCTACTCTTCCTAATAATTTATACAAACATCAAAATGTTGAATAAAATATGAAAATGAAAATCTCATGCCCATTAACTTTTCCTTTTTCTTTGAACTCTATATTCCTTAAAAGCTGCCCATTACCCTTTGTCTAGTTGAATTCCAGCTCAACATTATTCCACCTATCCCATCATCGGTCGGCGGTCCATAAAAACAATATATACGAAAAGTAACTATCTATCACTTTCTATTTACTTTCGTACGGTGGCATCTTCTAAAGCAGCGAAATATACGTGCTTTTTTTTCCTTACTCGGACCATCTACGAAATGTGCGGCTATTTTATTTCAAAGAAAGGAATGTGAACAGACATCCAAATTTTATTTACACTTCATGTGTGCCCACTAAAACCTGATGCACGTTAGAAAATTTTAATATATCAAAATGGTAAGAGAATAAATCTTTCTAAAAAAGAGGATTTATATATTATTTATTAATAGTCTATACATAAAATGATGGGAGAGAAAAAGATAAATTCTATTTTAAAGTTCAATTAATTAATTGCTTTGCATCAATCAAAACTGATTATTATTTTTGTTTTCAAAATAAATTTGACTTTTATAAAGTTGAGATTTGTATTTTTAAACTTAATATGATATAAAAATTATTTATCTACACTATAATTGATTTTAAAAATTGATTTTAAATTTTGGTGTTATAGGAGCAAATTTTTGAGGACGATGATTTTATTTTAATTCATTTTTTATTCTTATAATATTGTAAATAAAATGATTATTCTATATAAATATAAATTTTAATATTTTTTATGTCTTTCAAAATATAGATTATAAAATCAATTATAGGGACTTATGTGTGTCTCATAGCTTAACAACCAACACATGCACAACAATGATGATAGTCCTGCAATGACTAAGAATCTGGAGCATGCACCGCCAAAGGCAATCCCGAAACCCAATGGGTCAAAAGATGTGCTCACAAGAGAGTCTATGTTTCATAATATTCTTTAAGTGATCCTAGGTTACTTACAAATAGAAGATGGTACAACTAGTGTGTTGCTTCACTATAGTGAACCGTGTTGTCTCAACCATGAGCTTCACTCTAGTAGGTACATTTTTCTCCTTCTGTCCTTCCATTGATATGGTTTGAAGTTGGGTTGTAGTCAAATGGAAGCTCGAGGGGAGTGTTACTACTAGTGCCATGCCTGGGGTACTCTTTCTATTCAAATTTAGAATTGAAGATCTCATTGTAGTTCTAACTAAAGGACCACAATCTTATGGAAAACATCATAGGTCAAGCTGTAGATGGAAGCTAAGTTTTGATCTAGATGTAGATTTGAATAAAATTGCACCTATGTGGGTTTGCCTCCTAGGTCTCCTACTTGAGTTTTGGGATGAACATATCTTTAAATGGATTTGCAACACCTTTGGTCACTACATGACTACTGATAGGATGACTAAATCAAAGACTAGGTTAGTATTTTCTCACTTCCGTGTGAATGTGGGCATGAACAAAACCTTCCCCAACTTTATTTCTTTGCAATCTAAGTTAAGAAGTTTGACTCAAGCTATTGTATATGAAAATGCTATGGTGGAGATAAGGAGAGAGGATGGATCCACAAATCAGATGATTGAGGAAGCTAACTAGGAAGTGATGAGATATTTCCAAACAATATCAATCTGTGATACCCTATTTTATGATTGAATTAGGGATGATGTGTTGGAAAATATACTAGCAATTATTGGTGAAGATGATAATGCAGAATAGTATAGAATCATAACCAAGGAAGAGGTTCAAATTACTACCTTTCAACTTGATCCAAACAAAGGTCCTAGGCTACATGGATTCTTGACCAAATTTTATCAATATTTATAGGATATTATAAGGGATGATGTGCATAAGGCTTTAGAGGAATACATGAAGAAATTTAGTATGCTGGGAGTGTTGAACCATACTTTTTTAGCATTGATCCCAAAGAAGAAGGATACAATATGTATAAATGATTACTGACCCATTACACTATGTAATACTATCTACAAAGTGGCAACAAAGGTGATTGATAGTACATTGAAGAAGGTTTTGCAAAAAAATATTTCGGAAGAACATAGTGCTTTTTCACTTAGAAGATCTATAGTAAAAGGCATAATTGTGGCTCATGAGTCTATCCATATAGAAAGGAAAACAAGAACCCCCAACATGGTGATTAAATTAGGTATACTCAAGGCATATGATCTGGTGATAGAAAGTTTCTTCTATCTATCTTAAGAAGGTTTTGATTTGAAGGAAAATGAATTTATTGGATAGGAAAATGTATTAGCACTCCGAAGTTTTCAGTACTAATGAATGGGGTAGTACATGGGTTTTTGTATTCTACCTGAGGCAATAGACAAGGGGACCCCTTGTCTCCTTTTCTTTCCATAATAAAGGCAGAAGCACTAGGGAGATATATATCCTTTGTCAGGAGGGAAGTCCAATGAAAAGACATTAAAGTGACACTATCTATTTTAGAAAGTTTGTAGAGTTGAGGCTAGGAACATCAAAAAAGTATTGGATGATTATGGAAAATCATCAATTAGGAGAAGTCAGAACTATTTCACATAAATATCCAACAAATTGTACAAAGAAAGATTGCTCAAATTTTGGATTTGAGGATAGCCAATTTCCTAGGAAGATTCCTTGGGATTCCTTTATTTGTTGGGATTAATTATGTAAAATGTTATTGAGAAATTTTGACTATCAACTAGAAGAAGAAGATGCAGATGTGGAAAGGAAAGTGGCTTCGCTTCATAGGTTGAATCCTCATGTTAAAAGTGGTTCTATTAGCAATACCCGTCTATTCAATGTCTTACATGAAGCTACCTAGGGCGTTTGATGACATTTTCATTCAAATCATGAGACATTTTTTTACAATGGGTTGGAGGAAACACACAAAGTCCCTTTCATTTTGTGGGAGAAAATATGTTGATTACAAGTACCTAGTGGACCAGATCTAAATTAGCTAAGAATTGAATCATGGGGGTGCCACTAGTTGGGAAATATTATATTACATGTGTAAATATTGGGGGGTTTAATATCCCAAAAATGAGGGTACAATATATGGTTTATCGATGAAAATAAGGGGGTTTTTAATTCGAGCTATGAAAAAATGCAATATTTGGTGAAAATACGGGGGCTTTTAATTCAAGATGTGTATTGGGAGGGGGTGGAAAAAAAGGATTCTAGGGTAATATTTTTTTAAAAAAAAGGTTCTTTAGTATGCCATGAACACACGTGATATAACCCGGGTTCACTAAGTGAAGCCCTCATGTTATGAATTTAGCAATGGGGGATAAACTAGTGTGGAGCATGTACACTAAAGGCAATCAAATGTGGGTACAAATTTTTAGAAAATAAGTATCTAGATTTTGATGAAGCAATATGGATCCTCAACACCCTTTACCCATTTAGGGGGTCTACAATTTGGAACTATCTATTAGAATGTAGAGAGATAATCACCAAGCACATCACTTGGGAAGTTAAGAATAGAAGAAATGCATCCTTTTAGTAGGACTCATGGGAGGGACATTTGGCTCTGATCAATAATCCCATCTTGGATGATATTAGAAGGGAAAAAATAGGTTATGAGGGGAGCAAATATGTAACTATGGTAAATTTGTGGTGACCAATTGAATCCCAAACTAGAAATAAAAAAGTTTGAATGATTTTAATATGGTTCAAGACCAAAATACCACCCTATCTAAGATTCTAGAAGAAAGAAGTCTCAAATTATCGGAGGACAAAGATGTAATTTGGTGGTGTGCCTCTCTGGATGAGGAATATAAGGTGAAGGAAAGATATAAAATCAAAGAAGCTATTATGGATGATTAGAAATGGGCTAAACGCATTTTATGGGGGAAAGAGTCTCCACAGGGGCTTCATTGGCTAGGCAATATTATATCACATGCATTCATATTGGGGGGTTTAATATCTGAAAAAATAAGTGCAATATATTGCCTATTTGGTGAAAATAAAGGGTTTTTTGATTTGGGCTATGAAAAAATGCAATATATGGTTAAAATAGGGGGTTTTAATTTGGTTTGTGTATTGGGAGGGGATGACAAAAAAAGATTTTAGGGAAATATTTTTTGAAAATAGGAGGATTATTAAGTATGCCATGAACGCACCTTTTATAACCTAGGTTCACTAAGTGAAGCCCTTGTGAGAGTCTCTACCTAAAGTAAGAGCCTTTTCATGGTTAGCAATTCAAAATAGAACACTCAACCAAGATCAGATGGATACACTTGTCATTCTTGGGCCAAGAAGATGTTACTTTATAGAAGTTCAGAATAAAATGTCATTCATCTCCTCCTAACTTGTTCGTATAATGAGACATGCTCGAATTATTCCATGGACAAACTCATCTTCCAATCATTTGAGTTGTGGAGCTATTTTTCTCTTGATTTATGATGCTAGTAGAACTCCTCACAAACTGATATCTCGCTCAATTCTTGATTCAATATTTTCTCTAAATCATATTATTTCAACCCCATCCCATTCTCAATAATGAATTTATTTAAATCCTCAAGCTCCTTTAGTATCCTGTCCTTTTCTACAATTTTTTTTGAATTGTTTCCTATTCCATTCCTTGAGTCTTCTTTTGACATGAGAAATCTTCTTACTAAATAGATATAATTTAGATTTACTACCAAACCTTGTCTCCATCCACCATTTATGGACTAACTCCTTCAAGGATGGATCCCTTAACCACATATTTTTAAATCTAAATGGACTACCTCCTTTGGGATCCTCTGGTTTGATCCTCAGTAGAACCAAGAAAATATATGAGCTGGTATATGGGAGAATCTTAGCCTCATCTATGAATAGTTCATTGTTCCAATCCCAAAGCAGAAGAAATGATCAAATTTTTCAACAATACTTGGGAAATCCTTCCTTCAATTTATACATGTGAACTTCCCATTCTTGTTTGGAATGCTCCTCAGGTTGTTGCCATCAATAAAGGCTTGGAAGTCAAGTTGTCCTCTTGTCATGGTTTACAAACCCCCTTTCTTTTTTGAATTGTCTAAAGTGGCATTAAAATCTCCCCCAATCACCCCTATTTCACCATTCATTTGTGCCAACCAATGAGTGATTTCATCCCATAGCCTGCAACAGATCTGGTAAGGGATTTGGCATTCAGGTTGTCATTGATATCAACATGTGTGTCTGTATGGATTGATTTGATGAAGTTCCAAGGATGTCAAGAGGTTGAAGAGAAGATAGGTGAAGTGCATAACACACAAGTTATGCAATCGTGTATAACACATTGTGTTATGCTACATAAATGTAAGTTGTAGTGGAATTTGTAGGCACAAAAAGAAATGATTTCATGTGTTGTAGAGGTGTACATAAGATGATTTCATATTCTATAGGTGTCCCACATTGTGTTTGTTCCATCACCAATGATGTGTGCAAGACGCAGAATTGAAAAATGTCAAAAATCCTTCTTTTTGCAAATTTTGGTATGACAAACAAATTTCTTAGTGACATGTATATCTTATCAGTGTGACATTGTGATTCGATAAGACCTTGACTTTGTGGTGGCAACCCTTGAAGGTCTCATCGACATGGATTTCCCGGTTGGTGCACTCCAATTAAACCCACTTCATCTAAATGATAGTTGTTCTTTCATCCTCTCTGCCAATTTGTGATTGTGTGGGTCCCTTCACCTTGTGTGTGGGTGAACCCAAAATAGCAGGTGACACTTTTTTGCCAACTTTGACACTGCAATATTGATTTTCAAAAGAAAAAAAATTCACATTCAGACACTAATTACTATGAAAACGTAAGTAATTTGTAGATGATGTGAACTAGTTATTTGTGGCATTTTGTGTGTAGATTCAAAAAATATTTTTTTGGAAAATTTTGGAATTAATTTGCTTCCATTTTTCTATCTCCTCCGAAAACTAGTTTTTTTACAAAAAAATAACATTTTTAAAGAGTGATACTCACTTTGTCAGACATAACTTTTTTTAAAAATAGATAAGAATGCGACTATTTCAAATTTAGTTTTGTAACATCCATATCTGATGTTTGCAATTGGTTTCATAACTTTATCTTCAATATTTCATATTTTATTAAGTTTTGAAGTTGAGTTAACTGTAATTTTCACATATGTCCATTTGGTCGTTCACAACTTGTTGTGTATATAACAAAATTCTTCTTTTTTTTTGTTTGGGAAAAGGACTTCAATACCTAGTGAATGGATATTTTTCATAAATTTTTTCACTTGTTTACTATTTTTTCATAAGCATTGAACTCAGAAGTTGATGTTTGGTGTGAAACCTATGTTTAGTTCACCTAAAAAAACATCTTAATAAACTCAATAATATTAAAATAATAATCATTGGAAATATCACTTCAAGCACTACTATCATGCATTTGGGTTTGTCAAAATTCATCCATTTGAGCCCCCAATTTGAGCTTCAAAGGCCAGCAATTTGCAGAAACTAGGAGAGTTTGGGGGAGATATCTAGGAGGCGAATTCGATAGAACATATGTTCTATCGAACCCCCTAGGGTTTGATCGAACCCCTTTGAGAATTTTTTTTTAAACAATTATGTTATTTTTAAAAAACCATAAAAAAAGGGAGTTCAATCGAAACCCCTTTTTTAATAATTTTATATTTGATCGCACACATTTAAAATAATACGTTTGATTGAATCTTTTTTTTGGTTTGATCGAACATGGCATTCAATCAAAAGTGGTGAAAATTATGTTTTGGACAAATGAGTGCAATTTCTTCATCCAAAAACGTCTAACCCACTGTGGGTTCACCTACGTTTGGTGGTGCCATATGTCGGACAAGGATTTCTTCTCCTGTTGTGTGAGTCCCATGGTGGTGGGATGACAAAAGGGCTTTTCGGCAAGACACTACCTTTCGACAAGACCTTTTTCAAACTATGTAGAGCCCCCAACACTTGCCGACATGATCTCTTTGCTTGCGGTAGGACCTCTATCGGGTCCACTTCGCCCCCATGTCCACTTGCATCCTGCTGGCTATTGTTGATTAGTTCTCTATGGTAGTGACATATTTTGTGACCTAGTTGAATCTCTTATTAGCCTATCACATCCGACTTGAAAATCAAAACCTATTTTGTTTTCTCGTCTAGTTCTGACTACCCTCCCACTCTTGATAGTTGGGCCCACTTCACTCGTGTGTCTACAAGATTTTTAGTTGGCGGCCATTGATTGGTCCACATGTGCCATGGTGGGACCTCTGTCGAGCCCACTTTGCTCCTTGTCCATAGACTTCCAACTACTGACATGCAACTATTTTCAGGGTGACCCTTTGTTTTGGCAAGACCAAATTTGGTCTACGTAGAGCCCCCACATCTTGCTGATATATCATTTTTGGGGAGACTTTCATGGAATCATACCGATATGCCACTTTTCTATGTGACATAAGTGTTGTCATATCAACAAAGAGGAGCGATATGTCCCTTTGATGTGTCCTTTGTTGGGCCCACCTCATCCAGTTGTCTGTAGACATCCGTTTGGCAATTGCTCATTGATTCCATGTGGCAGCCTTCGATTGACTCTCCCATGCAATGTTGTGCTCATGGGGGCCCATGTTTGTGAGGTGGGAAAAGTATTTTCGGAAATAATTTAACCTTCGAAAAGATAGTTTAGGACTCGAGATGACCCTTAAGTGCTATATCAAAATGGCGCCCATAAGGAAACCTGAAGGGCTTTGATGTGACATGTTTACTGACACATCAACATTCGTTAGTTCACATGGAGAAGTAAGTGTAATCATTGGGGACTATAGAGAGATAAATAGTTTCGCCATTCTACTCCCTGTCATCCAGCTGCCTCACATTCCTTGGTCCACCTGTGCAACTTGATGTGTTTTGTGGGGGCCGCTTGTCTTTTCCGTATAACCTCACAGTTCTGAAAGACTCTTTTTTCTGTTTGTAGACCCGTGAGAGACATAGAAATGGAGCTCCATTTCATTGTGATGGATTAGTTGTTTGAGCGAAATTCTCTCACAGTCTTAATAAATCAAATTTGATGTCTTGCAGGTGTGAATGAGATGGTGATTGGAGAATGGTCCACATGGCAAGTTGATTAATGTTGACCCAATGGGAGTAAAGAAAAGTAAGAACATGGAAAAATAGGACAAATAAAGTTCCACTTGGATGAAAATAGAACATAGATTGAATGTAGAGAGGAATAAACTAATCGAAGCAGTTTGAAATCCAATCATATTGATAACTGCATTTAATGAGAATCCAAATGTAGATGGCTGGTGGCTACAAGATGATTCGATATCTTCAATTAGTGTTATTTCAGAGCCACAAGGGTTGTAGAAGTAGCCTCAGTTTACATGAAATTTTAACATAGAGTAGGTGATAGTTACTAAAAATAGTAACCTACTATCTAAGATCAACCGCAGAGCAAAAGACAATGCATTTAAATTTGGGCGGCTATTTGTCTGAGTGGCATGCATAGAGAATTTGACTAGTTTGTAGACATGATCTCTCAAAGGCTGAGGAGATCAGTCTTTGAATTCTTTTTTGTAGGGAAATCCTTCAAGTACAGAGCTTATTGAAAGGGGATGTGATAGAGGTATGAGTGCAGAGCTAGTGGTGATAATGAGATGGACGCTAAGGTGAAAGAATCAAGGAGGCATACTGGAAGAAAAAGTGTGTGCTACAAAAATAGAAAGTTGAGTATCCTAAGAAAAAACCTAAAGAAAAGAAGAGGATTTGCAGCCAACACATAGGTGAAGAAGCTCTGAAAGAATAGAATAGAGAGAACAACTCATAGAAATCATTTTCTACAAATATCAATAACACGATGCCAATGCAGTAATAACACTGTAGAAGAGGTAGTATGCAGAATGTTGAAATGTGCAGAGGAGACAAGAGGTAGCTAAGAGCCATAACAAAGTGTATATAGAGGATAATACCAAGGTGGAGTGTAGAGAATTGAGACCTAGAGAGAAGTAAGTTGAGACAGATAACACAGTGGGTTATATACATCATTAGAGGTTGAGAAAGAGAAGAGGACATAGATTAACAATACAGATTAGAGAACAGAGATTGGAGAGCAGAGATTGACAACAGAGATCAGAGATTAGAGGTTGCTGCCCATAAACTAATGGAGTTGGTACTCTTTAGGTTTGTACCCTAAAATTTGTAAGCAGTGATTTAATTGTGAGACTGGATTAGAGTAGTAGACTCCAACAAATTTTCTCACCAATTTTTTCCCCATCATGGGTTTTCCTCTTATATTATTGTGTTATGATTTTTTTATGTGTATGTGTGTTAATGTGTTTTATATCTCTGCTCATCGCTTTATGATTACTGTGATCAAATCTTAGATCTTTTAGAAGTTAGTTTTTTTTAATTACCACTGATTCACCACCCTTCTCAGTGGTCTATTTTGTTCCTTCAATTGGTATCAGATCCCTAGGTTCTTGATTAGATAAGATTTCTCTAGCTTGGGTAGATTACGGTGTGTGAACATAATAGTGATGTATGAGTCACCCTTTGCTAATGTTCCAAAGTTTGATGGTTCAAACTATCTCATTTGGAGTTCAAGAATGAAAGTCTATTTATCTGCCTTAGGCTATGATGTCTGGATGTCTATTGTAAATGGTTACTCTATTCCTACTTATCCTCCTACTAATCTTGAAGTGAAAAGAAAATATGAGTGCAATGCTAAAGCCAAAAAGACTATTCTCAGTGGGTTGACTAATACTATATCTTTAAAGGTCAATAAATTTAAGTTTGCAAAAGATGTATGGGATAAGTTAAAGAAAATATATTCAAAGGTACAAAGAATTGCAGTGTCAGATAGTGAAAGAAATAAAAAGAGAGAACATTGTAAGAGTACAAATGTGAAAAGAAGATCAGACTATTGTAGCAGTGAAGATGAAAAAGAAGCTCAATTACTCATGGCACAAGAAACTTCAAATGTAGAGAAAACATCTACTTGTGATAGTGCTTCTCAATCTAGCAGGATAGACCTTTTTGGAAGCAATGAAGATAATAATGATAAATTGGATCTTGAAGGTGAGTTGATAAGTGCCCTTGAAGAGTTAAAAAAGATAGGAAATAATTTAAAAATTACAAAAAATCAGTTGAAGAGGAATGTGATCAGCAAAGAAAATGTCTTGAAGAGTCCAATCAGAATATCAGGACATATACAACTCAACTACAAGAAGTCAAAGGGATGTGTGAAGGAATAAAATAGGATTATGTGAAGAAGAGTAGGTGTGAGGAGTTAGAGCTAGAATTGAAGACAAAAGGAAAGGAGTGTCAGAATTTGGAAGATGAAGTTACGAATCTTAGGAAAGAGATAGAGAAGTGGCAAGAAGATCTCAAGATAAGAATGAAGTATGAGGGTGGAACAAGTGCATTAAACAAGATGTTGAATCAACAAAAGAAAAGAAAAGATTCAACTGGTTTAGGCTATGAGGTTGGCCAATGTTCTATTAGTGGAAAGACATCTAAAAGAGAGATAAATTTTGTATCCTCAAGTCAAGATGGTAATGGAAATACCTTCACAGTTTCTGAAATAAAGAAAAATAACGTTGATTCAAAAGGAAAAGGCAAGCTGAATGAAGATGACTTCACCAGAGAAAAGAACACAAGAAGAAGGCATAGAAGATAAAAAATTTCTACCCACAAATAAGGTTGGAGACCTAAAGGATTAGATGAAAGGACTAGTACAGATGCACAACCCAAGTCCAACCATAGAAGAAGAGGAGAAGGAACAAACAGGTCAACAAGATCTCCACATACATGGAAAAATAAATTTGTAAGTTACAATTCTTCTTTCTCTGGCTATTGTTCTTCATGCATAGGATATGGGCTTAGAGAAAGTGAGTGTAGAGAATGGTCCAAAAAAGGTCAAGTTGATTTCTCTAGAAATAATAGATTGGTTTGTCATATATGTGGTGCATATGGACATATTATGTTAAGTTGTAGAAACAAGCATAGATCTAATCCCATTCATGATAGGAATGGTCCATTTGCTATCTCAAGAAATATGAATGTATTTTTTTATAGCTGCAATAAAGTTGGAGATAGAAGTCATGAATGTAGAAAGAAAACTTTTCAATTATATGGTAGCCCCTACACACATTCTTTCAGCAAAATGTAAGATACAACAACTATGGTAAGCATGGAAGAGTTGGTAGAAATGATGAGAAACGGGGATATGCATGGAAAAAACATAGAAGGGTCTTTGGTTTGTCAAGAATTTTATTTGTTCTATCAACTGGTCACAAGAATATGTTTTGGGGAATGAGAATAAATAAGTCCAGCAAATACCTCACTAATTCTCAATTTAGTATTAAGATAGTTTGCTATAGTTGCAACAACTTTGGCCATACTGTACAGTTGCAACAACTTTGGCCATATTGTAAAATATTGTAGATCAAAGGTGGTCAAGAAAAGAAAGATGGTCAATGCTACTCCAAACATTGCAAATGAGAGATAGATGGAGATCAAACGGATTTGGAGGAGAAAGTGCAGCGAAGAAAATGAGAATGACAAGAATGTGTTCATGAGCAGACACTATGCATTCCATGCACAAGTGATATCTCCTCAAGCTTTAGGATGTGCAAGATCTTAGGAGGAGCTTCATATTGATCATATCTTTCACCCCCCAATTGTTGAAAAGGATAGGTGTAAGAACAACATGGTGTAGATATGAGGAAAATCAGCTCTAAGAAGAAGACACGGAGGAAGAAGATGGGATGACAGATTTTATAGTTGATGTTGAGTTAGTTTAAAATGTTTGTAAATTTCTGATCTAGGTGTTTGTGTTGCAAAAGATTATGCCTTGATAGTATATTAAGGTTCAAAATTGTTGGCATGAAGGTCATTGTAGAATTGCTTTTGGTTGTAGCTGCATATCGACATAGATAAGGTTGTGTTCAGCTGCAAGTGTTGGAAATTATTTATTAACAACTAATATTGCAAAATGATGTATGTTGAATAGTTTCTAAACAGGAAAGGATACAGATCATTGGATAGATTGAATGATAAAGATGATGCAACATAAAAGTGTCATGACAGGTCTAACAAAATGGAAATAATAGGCTATCTTATAACAACTATATAGGAGGAGATGAAGGATATATATGCTTCCATGCAAATGGGAATCATTGTCAAAAATAAAAAGAGAGATTATAAAGAACTTGAAACAACTTGTGTATAGTTGTGGGGCATGAAGAACATAGTAACAGAGCTAACAGTCTCTGTGCAACATGATGACTTTTGCAGAAGAGAAAATATAAAAGGAATTGAGGATTGATCAGCAATATGAAGGTAAGTTTTTTTAAATGGTTGTTGATAAGGAAGTTTACGTGGTTATACAATGTAAGAAAACATGAAAGGTTGAAATCTACTAACAATATAAAAGGTTAGTGTATACACCTAAAAATGGTCTGAAGATAATTAATTAAAATGGCAATTATTTAATTAATCCCCCTTCCCAAATTTAATTGAATTAATTAGCGATTTTATTAAATTCTCCCATTCATCTACTTATTAATAAATCTAAGGATTTATTTAATAGGTTCATTTCAATAGTCCGCTTTGATTAATTAATCTGAATTAATTAATCCTCCCCCCATTTAATTCATTTCTTTTAATCCCCTGATTAATTAAAACAAATCAATTTATGAGTTGTTGAAAGTTAATTAGCCTTTTCTTATTATTTAAATTTTTAAATTCAAATTACCCACATGCCTCCTAACTTCTAACCACCTAACCTAACCATCCCCTAACCTAACCCATTCCACCTAACCTTGGGTTTAACTAATCCTATCCTATCTTGCACATCCTAACCTTCTTATCCTAACCTCCTATGGTGTTGATATTCTCCCCCTAAGACACATGGCACTTAGGCCACATGTCTCCTCCCTTGGACACTTGCCCTCTCATGAGCAAGGCTCCTTGACACTTGTCACCACAAAGATGACAAGTGTCCCTTCCTCCAACCTCTTCTCCAACCTCCTCCAATTTCACCCTTGATATCTTTAGACTCAATCTTGACCATTGATTCCTGCCACCTCACCCCTCGCCTTGGAAATCCTATAAATATCCCCCATTTTAGAGCACAAAGGGTCCCATCTCATATCAATTTAGGCATTGTTACTATAGGCATATCCATTTGAGCATATCATTTGAGCATTGTTATTATAGGCAATTTCATCTTAGATCTAATTTAATTTGATCATTTTCTAGCATAATTGTTGAATCATTTAGCTTAATCAATCTCTTTTCTAGATTAATTGCATCATCATCATAGCTTAATCATGCATATAATTAGCTTAATTAGACTCTTGGATGAATATATCATATTAATTAATCTCATCTAGCTTTCATATCATATCATTTCAAATCCTCCATCTAGGTGTAGTCAATTCATTGAGATTGCTTATCCAAATCTGAGAGAAAATCCACACTCGCATCTATTAGCATGTGAGAGGTCTCTTTGTCATGGTTTATCTTTCATTTTCTTTTAATTTTCTAACCATGCTTGTAATGATCTATTGAGTGTTTGTGTTGCAGCTGCAAGTACCCTACTTCACATGCACAATATTTTGTGTCCACCATAGGGCCAAAAATCTAATTTCTTGGCTTCTCTCATCATCAAATCTTCAATCTCACAAGTTTCTAGCCGGGTCTATTTTAGAATCTTGTATGAGTACCTTTATAGTGTCGTACGAGTTTCCTTGTGCATTCGTACGGGTATGCAAGAATTCTCGTATGAGCAGGTGAGAATACTAGTATGAATTTCTGCCTCTGTGTTTTTGAAAGAGATTGCATTTTAGGGTATTCATGCTTCAATTTGGATATTACTAATGCTAACCTTGGTCTGTTTGTGAGTTTTCTAGCAACCTAACTGGTTTTTGTAGGACGATTGTCGAAAATTACGCTTGTCAAAGCTTCATTTCATAAAAAAAATGACTACTAATGTAACTATTTTGCAAGTTTCCTAAAGGAGAACTCAACCAAACTTTGTGTATTCTTTATGTTTTCTAGTTACACTTATTTTCCTAATGATAAATGAATATCTTGTTTTCTATGCTTGAGAAATTGTCTAAAAGGTAGGAGAGTATGCTCTTGTCCATTTGGACAATCAGAAATCCCGACCCTTGAAGCGCTTCTATTGTTTTAGATTTTATTACCTTTATTGGGCTTGTCATAGTGGAAAAAAGTAATCACCCTGTGCCTAAGCTTTTCGACTCACTCTAAAAAATAGGCCTCTCAGTATTAAAGTCTCAGAGGATGGGATTATTTGATTTTTCTCTTTTGAGATCTCTCATATCGTACATTTAGTAGGGCCTCACAGTCTCAATCACGCTTGTGTGACTACTTTCTTGTTTCGATACCTTGTTGGACTATAGGCCTCAATTGCACTTGCACGAATGAAAGGGGTAATTTCAAATGGAAAACCTTACAATGAACCATAAGATAGAAGCTACTTGATTCACCTCCGAAAGGGTGATAATCTTTGTACAAGAGAGATATCAACTCTCCCAAGACAATTGCCATATTGTGCCCCAATTAGCATTTGGAGTCAAATAATATAGCATTGAGAATCCATTGTGTGAGACTCAACAACCGTATTCTGATTAGCTATTGGGTGTGTACCTAAGTTTGCAAGCGAATGTTTTCTCTCTCAGCCAATTTCCTTCGGATTTAGTGTGATGTGCTTGAGGTCATTTATCATATCACATGTTTGTTGTGTCTTCATCCCTGAAACAAAAAATCAGACATCTAAAAAATCGGAAAACAGAATCAAAACATCAAACTTCTTCGATAAAAATTTTGTCCAAACAAAATTTTTGTCTCTGTTCTATCCTCAATTGTATGAGATTTCTAGTTTTTCATATGGCAAATCTAGTTTATCGTCTAGTTCGGTGAGAATTGTCATACGAGTTAGATTAGCAAAGGATTTTGTGTTATCTTTTGTCCTCTAGTTCTGTGGGAAGTGTCATAAGAGTTTATGCCTCTGTTGTGCAAGATTTCTAGTTTATCGTATGGGCGTATCTAAATTGTCATCTGGTGCTGTCTAAACTATTGTACGAGTTTTTGTCTCTGTCAATCCAGAGTAGTCTTCTTGGTCTTTTTCAGACCTCTCTTGTTTTTTGGTCAACTTATAGTGAGCATAAACACTTGATATCTGTTAGTCTGTGCTTAGATTGTCTTCTTGGTTCACTCGGTCAAGTTATCTTCTGTCAAATCAGATTTTAAAAGGTAGAAACCCTCAAGATTTTCAAGTATTGACTTTCAACAAGTTCAAGATCTAACATATCAAAGTGCATTATCACCCTCTTTGATAAACTAATCACTCAAACATAGTTTCTCATCAAGATCTATCATCTTGTATCACGAAACTACAATGTTTGGTCAAGATAACCTTGTCCCACATCGTAGGATATATCGTTCCTATTGGACTTGGTTTTATCAAAATCATCATCATTGCACTCCAAAACCGAAGATCAAAAAACTTGCAAACTTTTAAACACTTGAATTTTCTTTTCATGTCATATCACTCTATCATATCTACGTTGATAATTGGTCATTTATTGAAACACCTCCTAGACAATAAAATCCTTGCACAATATCCAACACACGTGTATGCCCATTTTAACTAGAGCGTAGAGACAAAAGATCGCAGAAATGGAAATTGAAACATTTGAAATAATTGAAGACTATAGGAACATGGAACATGAAAATGAAATACAAGAAGAAAGAGAAATAACAGAACAACATCTCAGGGAAATCAAACAAGATCCTAAATTCACTAAATTTTTGGCAAAAATACTGGAGGGAGAAAAAGAAAAAAGCTTCCTAATGTTAGCAAAATTTGGTGCTACACTCCCCCAAGATTTTGATGTGAGCAAATTAGGACAAAAGAGAAGTGACCCTTTCCATGATAATGAATGACATGAGGATATTTTCGGTCACAATAATGATTGTGCATCAATTCCTAATAACACAAGAACTAATAAGGAAACTTCCATTCCCAAAAATCATGATGTAAAAATTCTCAACCATGTCAAATCTAATGAGGACACAAGAAAGAGTCGAGATGATACAAGAAGAGATCAATACTAGAATGCAAACTCATGCTTATACAAGAACAAATCATGTTGATAATCCTATCACAGCTCTTACACAACAAATACAAACACTGCAAACACAAATTCAAGATATGTAGAGAGGAACTGTTAGAAGATACTCGCTTCAAGAAATCTTTCCTTACCCATTCGACATAAATCTTAACATGATACCATTTCCTACAGGTTGTGAAACTCCCTGATATAATAAATATAATGGAAGCACTGATCCCCAGGATCATATACAAGAATTTTGGATGATGAGTATGGAGTTTGCAAATGAGGATACATACCTAATGAGGTTATTTCCAAAGAGCTTAAGTGGACTAGCTATGGAATGGTTTTCCAACCTTCCACCTAGAATTAGATCATTTGCAGAATTGGTGGATAATTTTGTTTTACAATACTCTTACAATATTCAACATGAGGTCACAATGATAGACCTATGTAATACTAAACAAAAGAGTGGAGAACCTTTCATGAGGTTTCTACAGAGATGGAGATAGTAAGCTTCACGATATCCTCGAATAGTGCCAGAATATGAGAAAATAGACATATTCATTGACAACATAAATAGACAAATGAGGTATTATCTAAAAATACAATGCCACCAAAATTTTGAAAAGATGATTGATAACGGAATCAAAATGGAAGAAGCTATGGTAAAGGAGGGTGAGTTGAAGCTATACAAAGAAGGAGTTAATCCTCCTAACAAAAATGTTAGCAATAATAACAATGATAAGCCTAAATTTTGGAATAGAAATCAAAATGCCATCAATGATGGAATAGTGGATAACAACAATGTAAAACTGAAACAACCAATTTTCAATTTATCCACTCACTCAGCAATAGCTCAACAAAACAAAAATCACCAAATCGATTTTCAACAATTTCTTTCGAAGGAAATTTACAAACATTGGTGAACCACTTGGGTCAGCACTAAAGAAGCTTCTCGCAAACAAATTGATTACTTTGCTAGAAGGAAGAAACCACGAACCTCAAGTGAAACCCTCTTGGTGGAAAGACAACCATTATTGCAATTTTCATCAAAAGAAAGGACATCTCACGAATAATTGTCATCGATTAAAACATGTATCCAAGATTTGATTGATAATGGAGTAATAACCGTGGATGGACATACGACAAATGAATCTTGTAGTCACATAAATTTGTCCACTTAATTAAATGAATATTTAGTATTTATTTGATTATTTAACCATCAATCAATAATTAATTAAATTAATATTTAATTAATCATCTTAACCCTCTTCTCCTATTAATTAAATAAATTATTCAATTTATTTGATTTAATTCACTTAACCAAATTTAGACAATTAATTAAATAAATAAATTGTATTTGTTTAATTAAATCTTCTCTCATATTTAAATAAATTAATATTTATTTAAATCACCTTTATCCTCAAGTTGCACAACTATTTTAAATAAATAAATTATTTATTTAAAATCCTATTTATCCTCACCCACTTGAAACCTTTAATGGTTTCCCTTGAAGTCTTCAAACTTAATGACTTCCTTCTAGAGTCTTCTCAAGCCTTTAATGGTTTCCTTAAAGTCTTCAAACTTAATGGCTTCCCTTAAAGTCTTCTTAAGACTTGAATGGTTTCCCTTAAAGTCTTCAAACTTAATGGCCTCCTTCTAGAGTCTTCTTAAGCCTTTAAAGGTTTCCCTTAAAAGTCTTCAAGCATTTAATGCTTTATCTTCCTTTTTCTCATTTAAATAAATTAATATTTATTTGAATATCTACCCAAATGCAAATTACACCATTTAATTGAAATGAATAATTTTATTTTAATTGAAAATCCCAAAATTCCTCCCACTTGCATTCTCCTACAAAATCCACTTGCATGCCTAAATCCCTTCTAGATTCTTCTAACTCCTTCTAATTAGCCTAATCCTATCCTAATCATTGTCACATTCCTAAATAAAAGGAAGTCACTTCTCAAAAAGTCCTCAAAGTCTTCAATAACCATTAAAGGCTTTATGTCTTCAAATGGTTAACCTGAAAGTCTTCCAAACCATTAAAGGCTCTTACATAACCATTTATGGCTAACTCACCTTTTACCTTTGGTTAGAGACTTTCCTCTAACTTAAACATCCTTTTGACTCATGGGTCTCTTCAAAGCATTTATTTCTTTGACTAAGGTAACCATTTAACCCTTGCACATTCATTTATCCCTTGGATAAAAGGAATATCCATTAACCTAACCCTAACCCAACCCCCCAGGGTAACCATCATGTCTCCTCAAGCATTTAATGATCCTTATCTCTCCTCTCAAGCCTCCTCATGGTGACACTTGTCAACATGGGATTGGGTTGAAAGTCTTACATGGATTGAATATCTTTCAATCCTAACCCTTGTTAAGATTGCTCAATCTTAACCCTTCATTTCCCTATTTCTTCTATAAATAGAACCCTTCTCCTCAAGCAAAGAAGGAAGCATTAGAGTATTGTTGTTATACTGGTATTAGCATAGATATTTTTCATAGCATCACTATCTACACTTACATAGCATTTTCTTATCATATTCAACCATCTTGAATCTCCATATGACATCCATGGCTAGTGCTAAAAGCTGAGAGCTACACTCATGTGGAACTTGGAGAGGAGAGGAACAAGGGAGGAACAACTATGAGCATCTTGATTAGCATTTGGAGGAGTATAGTTTATCTATTCTATGTTTGTAAACTTTCTATTTCATGCTTAATATCTCTCTTGATATGCCTGTGTAGGATAATCTTTTATTGCTAACGCTAACATTTGTTTCTTGTGCTCTTGTGTGTTGCCATCAAACAGATTTTCTAATCCTTTTTACAAAGCATCATTTGGTGAACTTGACGTGAATTGAACACACAACCTTCTGAATATTTTGGATTTTATTTAAATAAACCTTAATTTATTTACATGAAAAAAAGGAAGATAAAGCATTAAGTTTGAAGACTTTAAGGGAAACCATCAAAGGTTTCAAGTGGGTGAGGATAAATAGAATTTTAAATAAATAATTTATTTATTTAAAATAGTTGTGCAACTTGCATTTGTAAGAAAATGCAAGTGGGTGGAGGATAAAGGTGATTTAAATAAATATTTATTTATTTAAATGTGAGAGATGGGATTTTGGGGGATTTAAATAAATATTAGTTTATTTAAATATGAGAGAAGATTTAATTAAACAAATATGATTTATTTATTTAATTAATGGCCTGAATTTGGTTAAGTGAATTAAATCAAATAAATTGAATAATTTATTTAATTAATAAGAGAAGAGGGTTAAGATGAATTAATTAAATATTAATTTAATTAATTATTGATTGATGGTTAAATAATCAAATAAATACTAAATATTCATTTAATTAAGTGGACAAATTTATGTGACTACATTTGCCCCTCTTTGAGACGGTGCGGTTTTATCGCATCGTTTCAAAGAAAGAAAAATAGGTGTGAAGAAATATGCCCCATAAATTAAATGTTAATTTTGGGCTTTTGTTCTCAGTTTAGCGCCTTCGCGAATTGATACTTTAGCACTATATTCAATATTGTTGCTCTTTCGTGTTAAATAGCGCTTCTATTTTCACACAGAGTAGAGCTATTGTAACAAAGAGTTGTAAGAAAATTCCTTGTAACCGAAAACCAAAATTTTTAGGCTTGTAGAAGCCCACCAAAATAGGCAAATTTTTCTAACTAATTATCTTTTGTTCAGGTTTTAACTAACCCCTACAATAGGATTTTTTTAGCAATTTTAGCTTAGGAAATAAATTTGTTCATATTGCTAACTTTGTCTTTCAAGTTAGGATAAAATAAATTCATTTTCCTTTTGGGTTAAAATCAACTACACTTTCATTTGGAGTTTTAAAAAGAACCACATCTTTTGTTTGGAGCTATAAAAAAGAATCACACTTGTTCAAAGTTAAAAAGAATCACAAAAATAAACACACAAAATTAATTTTTGCAAAGTTAGGAACAAATTCTTTTGGTGCTTAAAATCAACAAGGAAAATTTTATTTCTTGCATCAAACTAAAATTCACAATCGACACTTCATTTTGTGCAAGTTAAAAAGAATCTCCAATTTGTCAAAGTTGTTCTCAAATCGATTTACTTCAAGCAAAACGTGCTCTTAATTCAGTTGACCGAGATTTCCAATCCCTAGATTACAACACATTTTGCCATTGAAGGATAAAAAGAACACCATGACTATTGGAGCAACATCTCCAAATAGTTAGATCACATTGAAAATGATGAGTTAAGAAGAACAAGTGCATTTCATGTTTGGCACACTTGTGCAAAAAGAGTTTGTCGAGTTGTCCTACTTCTAACACACACTATCCTCTCCCTTGGCTTTCATGGCCCTAGGTGCAAGAGAAAAGTGTTAGTAACATTCAAAGTTTATATTTTAAAGAGAGGCCTGCCAAGAGACACATCACTCTTGGGAATGACCTCATGCAGTATATCCTTCGAGTCGCTATAGAAATCAAGTGAGAGCGAAAGCTGTAGCCTTGGGTATAGCTGTTCCTATAGTGTAACTTGTTGAAAAGGACAAATGGGCCCCACCACAAGTTACAAGGCTCTTAAGTGAGTCATTGCAGAATGAACTTATGTCCAAAAACATAAAAAAATACTAAACACCTTTAAGTAGTAGCCCACCCGTTCTATTGATTGAGGATATTTGTGATAAATTCAGTGCAAGAGCATAAAAGGTTTTGCTCCCAAGACACTCACCATACATATTTCCTTGAGTAGAAACATAGCTTTTTGAAAGGTTACTTGTAGCCCGATAAAAGTGGTGACTCCCCCATCATGGGGATCATCTATTTGTTATGCTCGTGCAAGACTTAGTATATCACATTCTTACCTACCACGACGGGATTCATAAGGTATGTAGTACCAAAGTCGAAGAAATATCAAGATGTGGGCTGAACTTATTGCAACTGGCCATTTGACCCTAGGGATAAAGAGTGTTTGAAGTGTTTTCATTTTGAGTCAAGACCAATGCAAATTGATCCAACTTCAGGATTTGGAAAACACCTAAAATACATTTAAAGAAAAGGGTCATAAAAAGTCCAAGGATTGGGTTGATCTAGACCCATACTTATTTGTGCCTTTTTGAGGCAACATTCTTGTGTTTGTGTGCTTACTTTGTTTTCTTGTCAAAGAAAAATCAAAAATCAATTCCAAAACAAGTATTCATCCAACACAAACATTTTCAAAAACAAAAGATCAAAAACCAAGAGTAACAACAAAAAGTATCAAACTATATGACCCATCTTGAGAAAGAAGAATCTTCATCAACACATCAACTTGAAGAAAAGACCATTGAGCTCAAAGGATTTTATCAAAAGGAGTAAATTTTTCTATCTTAATAGACAAATATTTGTCTCTCATAGAACCTTCTTGCATCACATGTGTCTATACCTTCAAGGGAAATCAAACGAGTTTGATCAAGAATCATTAAACCGCAGAGTTTTTACTCAACATAGAGCTTTGAGTTATCACAAAATAAGGGAGGCAAGATCAATCCTGCCTTCTTTACAAATATTTGTATCACATATAACTCAACTAGGGAAGAACCACCAACCCTTGAACAAGAAGAGGAAGAATTTGTTCCTTTTGTAACACAAAGTTTCTATTGAAGTTAAACATCTCATCCATTATCATATTCATATCTCATCAAATTTATTCCAACTCTCAAAACATCAAAAGGTTTTTGTCCTAAGTTCTATTTCCATATTGCTTAAATCAAACACAAACACATCACTTTTTAGAGTGTCTCTACGTCTAGGATAAACTCATCCTAAGAGGCATTTCTACGTAGGTTAAAACTAGTCTTTGAGTGAATCCTCTCATTACTAGGTAGTTGAATCTCTAACACATCTCAGATCCCTCTAAACCTTATCACACCAAACATTGTCACTCAAACACCACACATCAGGTACAACCTTCATCAAGGTAGTCCCCCACCTCCTCATCCTCCAAATGAAATAGAAATGTTGCAACAACAAGTTGAGAATCTCACCCAACAACTTCATAGTGGTGTGAAAACTAATCAGTTTTCACTTAATGACATTTGTCCCTATCCCTTTGATAGGAATTTTCATATACCACCTTTTCCGTGAGGGTTTGAAACACCCAAGTTTGAAAAGTACCGAGGACAAGAAGATCCTCGTGATCATGTTAGAGAATTTCATTCAGCTTGCCTCAAAGTGGCATACGAGGATACATACCTAATGCGAATTTTTCCCCAAAGCTTGGGAGGAACAACCACATCATGGTTTTCCCGATTACCAAGTGGCATTAGGATATTTGAAGAACTCATCTAGAAATTCTTGGCACATTACTCTCACAACATTGAACGTGATATCACAATGGCTGATCTATGTAACACTAAACAAAAACCAGGTGAGCTATTTTCAATCTTTCTACAATGATGGTGTCAAATGTCTAGCAGGCGTTCTATTTAGTTACCTGAATAAGAACTAGTGGAAATATTTATTTCCAACTTAAACGAAGAAATGGAATTTCACCTAGACATAAAAGACACAGACTCTTTCAATAACATGATCACCAAAGGCTTAAAATGTGAGTGGGATCTCATAAAAAAAGGGCTTATCAAGATATATAATGAGCCAAAGGATGACCCTTGCCCATACTTCAATAGTGACAAGCCTAACTTCTGGAACAAAAATAAAAACATTGTGAACGACAGGGTTGTGGATGCAAGAACTATCAAAAGTGCACAACCTGTGGTTCGATTTGTAGGAAAAAATCCCCCACCTAAGACTAACACAATTGCTCCTCCAAACCAAAGCCGCATCACATCTCAAGACGAACCTAGACAACATCAACAAAAACCAAAGCGAACCTACACTCCCTTAGGGGAACCCATCGAAACAGTGTTATGATAGTTGGTTTTTCAAATTCTGGTAACCTTACCCAAAACATCAAATAATGAACCTCAAGTCAAACCTTCATGGTGGAGGGATACTGAACATTGCAATTTCCATCAAGGGAAAGGGCATAAGACAAGCAGTTGTCACAGATTGAAAGATCTTATTTAGGATCTTATTGATCAAGGTGAAATCAAAATTGAAGGACATGACCCAAAGACAACAAACAATGATCATCTAATGTTCGAAAATCCACTTCCATCACAAGATCAAAGGGGTCCTTCTACTTCAGGGAGAAACACAGATACCACCAATTATACGCAAGCCGCATATAATTACACTGTGAATCACCTATACAATGCCAATGAACAAATTGCAACTATTACTATCTAAAATCCCAGCTCCACTTGCAATGTTTTTACACATCGTAGAAAGATTACCATAAAAGAAGCTCCATAAGGTACCCCATCTATCCCAAAGTAGTATAGCCTTGTGGACCAATTAGATAAAATGCTAGCACTGATATCTATCTTAGAGCTATTGCGTCTATCTCCATCTCATAAAAAAATCTTGGATCAAGCTCTCCAAGAGGTGTTAGTCCCTACAAATTTGAACATAGATCAGCTCCAAGCCATGGTCAGAAATCTAAGGTCATCACCTTGTCTCACTTTCTCTAAAAGTGACAACTCATCCTTCCAGCAATCTCATAATGCCTCACTACACATTGAAGGATTTATCAATCAGCATAGGATCAAGCGAGTCTTGATCGACAATGGAGCAGGCCTAAATATCTGTACTCTACAATTAGTCACAGCTTTGGGATATGCAATTGAATCAGTCTATCCCCGCAAGAAGATCATAATCAAATCCTATGATGATGTAGAGCGTTCATCCAAAGGCACTGTAGTGCTACTAATCTGAGTGGGCCCTATGGTGAAACACATCATCTGTCAAGTTCTGGACCTTCCTTTTCCATACAATTTATTGTTATGAATACTTTGGATACACACCATGAAATCCATTCCATCCACCTACCATAAGTGTATCAAGTTCCCACATAATGGTGTAGAAATTACAATCCTGGGTGATGCAAACCCCTTTGCATATTGTCATAATATCAGTCATCAACCAAAGATTACCATTCATAACAATAGAGAAGCCATCTCGTCCACATCATACATAAGTCTAGCCTCTCTTGCCAATTCAAACACCACTATACCCAAGCAAGAAAAGCTCAAGATGAAAATAGCAGAGGAAGGTCATGGGGAATACAATCTTAGCCAACTCTTTTGTGTTGGACAAATGCTAGCTTCTCCTAGAACACATGGTAAACCTCAATGGTTACTTCAAATGCCACTGGACAAATCAACATGTACTTTGACTCCATTCATCCTTGGAAAGAGTCAAGAAGAAGAGACTAGAGATGAAGACTTAGCAGAATGCATCTATAAAGATCCCATCACCACTGATATTCTGCAAGCTAAGCTTCTCATAGACCAGTATGGCAAAGGCCTTCTCATTATGCAAAGAATGGGTTATGATGGTCAGAGTGCTTTGGGACCTTGCAAGCAAGGAAGACATGAACTGCTGCAGCTAGAATTAAAGCCCAAGGATAATACAGGCTTAGGCTTTCAATAAGAGATCTTTCCTAAGCTCAGGTTAAAAGGAAAACCTAGCCAACCTCTATATCAGCCTATTACAAAGAGGTCACCTTTGATTATAAAAGCAGCATCAAACACAATGGCAAATGCCCCATCGAAGCTAAAAATTCCAGCAAAACCATCCACAACACCAATCATCCCACCAATCAAACCAATGATCCCATCAACAGCAGCAATAACATCAATAGCACCACTAGCACTATTAGAACCCCCAATAGTATCGACAACACTGGCAATTCTAGTAGAAGCAGTAGAGTCAACACTACCAATACTCCCTGTTAGGTCCCAGGGACAACTGAGAGGAGGGGGTGAATTAGTTGTCAAATGAATTTAAACCAAAAACAACTTAATCAGCTTTCTGCTTAATACCTATGAAACAGTCTGTTATACCGGTGGATAGTTTTATTAGATAATTGCAATATCGGTAAAGATTAATGCATGAAACAAAAGACAAAGTCATCCATAACACATTCCACCAATATTTGTACATGGAAACCCTGTAAGGGGAAAAACCATGGTGGGAAATCTTACCTACAATCAGATGATACTACTGCAAATAGTAAGTGTATACAAATGGGGTTTGCACATGCAGAAAGGCCAAGCACCTAGAGCTCAGTGCTCAAACACAAAATGGGAGTCACACTGACTATAATTGGATGGTTAAATCCAATAAGAATGTACTGCTCAAAATAGCATCTTCATATGCTGGATTTAGTACCGGTGTAGTTCCGATTGTCTTCACAAAAACCCTCCTTCAACCTTCAAATGATGTCTGCGTGTATAGCTCTACTTATTCTCACATAAATCTTCACACAATCCTTTTTCGCATTACACTCTTGATCTTACAAATAAGATCTTACATTTATACCATACCCTAAGACCAATTTTAGTAGGTCGGCTCTAAAGGATAATACAATAAAATTGATTTACAAATCAATTAATACCCGATTCAATAACCGATTCAACATGTCATCTCAATGCATTTACAACAACAATAAGTCATCTCTATAGCATGCCATGCTGATCTGGAAAAGATAAACCTGCCGGTGTAACCTAGACCTATTTGCCGGTAACAACAAATATGCAAATATGAATATACCAATAAACAAAACTCTAATAAAAAGTGTCCACACAATGTATTTGACATAACCAAGTGTTTTCCATATCATTCGAAGTGTCGGTGATCATTATATCCTACCGGTGTACCAGATATCGGTGACTATGCATAAGTCACTTGCTTGTCGGTGAATGTTGCTGATTCTCCAAAGTGCCAGAGTTGATAAGTGTTTAGTAGGTGTTGACATCAATGACAAAACCATACCAAAATACCAACAATCTCCCCCTTTGGCATTGATGGCAACACAAGATGGAAAAAGAATCAAAGTGCCAAAACAGAAATGCCAAATACCAAAAACCAACAATCTCCAAAAAAAGATCATAAGAAGAAATCAAAATAATAATCTCTCCCAAATAACAATCTCTCCCCCTAGGAGAAACATGTATTTTCCTTGTGTTTTTCCATACCAATCTCTCCCCCTTTGACATCAAATGGCAAAGTTATTACCAAGCCAAGTTCATATAAAAAATACCAATTAATTCAGTATACCAACTACTCCCACTAAGAAGTAGCTTCCTCATCAAAGCCGAAGTAAAAAGATTTCTCTGTTAATTCTGCCGGTTGATGACAAACATCAACTTTCCTAAGTCTCTACCGGTGGGGGTATGACCTCAAGCTGGTCTCTAAGATATTCAAAAGTCTCCTTAGGTAGAGGTTTAGTGAAGATATATGCAATTTGCTCTTTAGTATTCACATAAACCAGTTTTATCTCTTTTGCTTCAACATTTTTCCTTAGAAAATTCAGTTTGATAGAAATATTTTTGGTTTTAGAATGTAATACGAGATTCTTAGATATATCAATTGCTGCAGTGTTATCACAATAGATAGTAATAGGTTCCTTGCATTTTACCTTTATATCTTTCAACATTTGCTTAAGCCATAGTACTGTGTACAGTTAGTTGCTGCTGCAACATATTCTGATTCTGCTGTTGATAAAGATGTACAACTTTGTTTCTTACTCAACTAAGAAACTAGTCTATTTCCAAGAAAGAATGCTCCACCGATGGCGCTTTTTCTATCATCCACATCTCCTACCCAATTTGCATATGTATATGCACACAATTCAAAGTTTTCATCTCTAGGATACCATAATCCAAGATTTATAGTGCCTTGTAAGTACCAGAAAACCCTTTTTACTGTTGATTCATGATTTTCTCTAGGATTACTCTAAAATCTTGAAACAATACATACTGCATTCATAATATCAGGTCTGGTTTGTGTCAAATACAGTAAACCTCCTATCATAGATTTGTATCTAGTTGGATTAACATGTGTAGATTCATCCCTTAGTTATAGTTTGTCATTTGTAGTCATAGGTGTGCTTACTGGTTTAGAGTTCTCCATCCCAAATTTCTTTAGTAACTGTTTTAAGTACTTGGATTGACTCAAGAATATACCTTTATCAGTCTATGAAATCTTTAATCCTAAAAATAATTTTATTTCTCCAATCATAGACATTTCAAATTATTGCTGCATTTTAATAGAAATTTCTTTACATAATCCATCTTCTCCTCCAAAGATTATATCATCAAGAAAAAATTCTATAACCAAGTTGTCATCATTAGTCACTTTATAATATAAATTGTTGTCTACATTACCTTTAGAAAAAACAATCTTCAAAAGATACTTATCCAATCTTGCATACCAAGCTCTTGGAGCTTGCTTGAATCCATACAAAGCTTTTCTTAACCTGCAAACCATATCTTTGTTATCTATCAAACAAAATCCATCAGGTTGTTCAATGTAAACTTCTTCTTCAAGATCTCCATTAAAAAATGCACATTTAATATCCATTTGATATACTTTGTAGTTCTTGTGTGCTACAAAAGCAAAAATAATCTGACTGCCTCAATTCTAGCTATTGGTGCAAAGGTTTCATTGTAATCAATTCCTTCTTTCTGAGAATATCATTTACACACTAGTCTTGCTTTATTTTTGATAACCTTACCATCTTCATTAAGTTTGTTTCTAAATACCCATTTGGTTCCAATTACATTTTTATCTTTAGGCCGGGAAACTAATGTCCAAGTGTTATTCTTCTCAATTTGTTCTAATTCTTCTTCCATAGCTTTAATCCAATATTTATCTTCACATGCCTCATTAACTGATGATGGTTCAATTTGAGAAATAAGACACACCTCTTCATTTGCTAATCTTCCTCTTGTCATAACTCCTTTATACTTGTTTCCAATTATCTGATCTTCAGAATGATTCAGTCTTACATACCGGGGTGTCTTTGTTTGCTATTGTTCCTCAGTTATAGTGGAAATTTCAGATGATACTAGTGTAACTGGATCTTCTTTCTGTACTTGTGGGTTCAGTGTAGGTTCATTTGTCAAAATTTCAGTTGCCGGTTCAAAGTCTATATACCTTGAAGTTCCTCTGAATTGTTCATCAATCTTCACATTTGTGCTCTCAACAATTTTCTGAAATCTTTTGTTAAAACATCTATATGCTTTACTCTTAGATGAATACCCAAGAAATATTCCTTCATCACTTCTAGGATCAAATTTTCCAATTTACTCATCTCTTCTAATATAGCATTTACTTCCAAAAATTCTAAAATATTTAAGAGTAGGAGTAATACCAAACCATAGTTCATGAGGAGTCTTACCGGTTTCACCTTTGATGTGAACTTTGTTGAATGTATAGACCGCTGTACTTACTACCTCTCTCCAATATACATGTGGTAGCTTTTCTTCTGATAACATACTTCTTGCTGCATCCAAGATAGTTCTATTTTTCCTTTCAACAATTCCATTCTGCTGTGGTGTCCGAGGTGCTGATAGTTGTCTTCTGATTCCATTTACTTCATAGAATGTATTAAATTCCTTAGATGTAAATTATCCTCCTTGATCTGATCTTAGACATTTGATTTTCTTACCAGTTTCACTTTCTACCATTGCTTTGAACAGTTTGAACTTTCCAAGTGCTTTTGATTTTCTTTGAGAAAAGTAACCCAACACATTCTACAATAGTCATCAATGATTAACATGAAATATCTATCACCTTGTAGGCTTTTAGTTCTAGTTGGACCACATAAATCAGTATGATTTAAATCAAGAGCATTATTGGATTTTTGTGGAATACTTTTGAAACTAGCTCTAACTTGTTTTCCAAATTGACATTCCTTACATACTGTATTGTGAGGTTTGACAATTTTAGGTAAATCTCTAACTACCTTAGTAGTATTGATTTTCACCATGCAATCAAAGTTAACATGACAGAGTCTCTTATGTCATAGCCAACTTTCATCAATATGTACAATCAAGCATGTCTTTTCACTGTTATTCAAATGAAAGATATTACCTCTAGTTTGATTACTGGTTGCAATTTTCAAACCAGTTCTATTCATGATTTTACATTTTCCATTTTTGAATTGTAATTGAAATCCTTTCTCAACTAATTGACCAAAACTCAAAAGATTATGCTTTAAACCTTCAATATATTAGACATTGTCAGTATTATTCTTACCATCAAGAGATATTGTACCCATACCTTTGACTAAACAAGCTTTATCATCTCCAAATCTTACTAAGCCTCCATTGTATTCTTGAAAGTTCAAGAATTTACCTTTATCTCCTGTCATATGATGTGAGCATCCTGAATCAATGATCCACTCATCCTTTACTTCAACTTTAGCTGCAAATGCCTGTTCTACCGGTTGACTAGTAGGTGCCGGTTGATCTTCTATTATAGCAACAAAAACCCATCCATTGTCTGTTGGATCCTCATCAAAATCATCAGTCACACCTTCAGTAGCAATGTAATAAGATTTGTCTTTATTCTTCTTAAATCTATATCTTTGATATTCGGGGTTAGGCTTGTATGTTCTTCTAGCTTCTTCTCTTAGTCTAGCATGTGTATCAGGGCATCTTGAAGCCATATGACCAATCTTATTGTAGTTAAAACATTTGAAGGGTGCTTTACCTTCATACTTACTTCCAACTGGACCTTTAGGCATTTTCCTTGCAAATAGTGCTTCAAGTTCTTCAAGTTCTTCATTTTCTTTCCTTCTTTCTTCAAGTTCTCTTGCATAAAAGGCTTTCCAATCTGATTTGTCAAAAGATGGTGAAGATGATGTAGATTCTTTAAAGGCTAAATCTGTCTTTATAGTAGCAACAGGACCAAATTCTTCAATTTCAAAAGCTAAAAGTTTTCCAATCAATGTATCCCTGGTTATTGATGTATTAGGCATTGTTCTTAACTCATTTATAGCAGTAACCTTCATTTTATATGCCAATGGCAATCCTCTTAGAACTTTTGAAACAATTTCATCTTCACTTAAGGTTCCTCCACAACATTTAATACCCAAAACAATTTCATTTACTCTTTCCATAAAAGCATAAATCCTTTCATCTTCTTCCATTTTCAGATGTTCATACCTGACCCAGAAGCTTTCAAGTTTTGCAATTTTGACAGTGGAATCTACTTCATTCAATGTTTCCAAATGATCCCAAATAGCTTTAGCAGTAGACCTATTCGATAGTCCTATGATTTGCTGATCAGATAATGCGCTCAAAAGTGCTTCTCTTGCTTTGCAATCATTTTCTTCATCTTTAGTCAAGTTAGGTGGATTGGGCTAACTCTGAGTAGGAGCAGTATAACCATTCTTTGTAACATCCTAGATGTCCTTTCCAATGCAATTTAGATGTGTCTCCATTCTGATCTTCCATATGCCATAGTTGGTTCCATCAAGTTTAGGACTGTCCTTCCTAAAATAGTTAGTAGACATTGGATCTCCTCAAGCTATTAATCTTCTACAAAAAGAGGACTAAGCTCTGATACCAATTGTTAGGTCTCGGAGACAACTAAGAGGGGGGTGGGGGGGGTGAATTAGTTGCTAAATGAATTTAAACCAAAAACAACTTAATCAACTTTCTGCTTAATACCGGTGAAATAGTCTGTTATACTGATGGACAGTTTTATTAGATAATTGCAATACTGGTAAAGATTAATGCATGAAATAAAAGACAAAGTCATCCACAACACATAACACCAATATTTGTACGTGGAAACCCTGTAAGGGAAAAAACCACAGTGGGAAACCTTACCCACAATCAGATGATACTACTGCAGATAGTAAGTGTATACAAATTGGGTTTGCACATGTAGAAAGGCCAAGCACCTAGAGCTCACTGCTCAAACACAAAATGGGAGTCACACTAACTACAATTGGATGGTTAAATCCAATAAGAATGTACTGCTCAAAAAAGCATCTTCATATGATGGATTCAGTACCGGTGTAGTTCTGATTGTCTTCACAAAAACCCTCCTTCAACCTTCAAATGATGTCTGCGTGTATAGCTTTTCTTATTCTCGCATATATCTTCACACAATCCTTTTCTGCATTACACTCTTGATCTTACAAATAAGATCTTACATTTATACCATACCCTAAGACCAATTTTAGTAGGTCGGCTCTAAAGGATAATACAATAAAATTGATTTACAAATCAATTAATACCCGATGCAATAACCGATTCAACATGTCGGATCAATGCATTTAGAACAACAATAAGTCATCTCCATAGCGTGCCATGTTGATCTGGAAAAGATAAACCTGCCAGTGTAACCTAGACCTATTTGCCGGTAACAACAAATATGCAAATACGAATATACCAATAAACAAAACTCCAAGACAAAGTGTCCACATGATTTCTTTGACATAACCAAGTGTTTTCCATATCAGTCCAAGTGTCGATGATCATTATATCTTGCCAGTGTACCAGATACCGATGATTGTGCATAAGTCACTTGCTTGCTGGTGAATGTTGCTGATTCTCCAAAGTGCCAGAGTTGATAAGTGTTTAGTAGGTGTTGACATCAATGACAAAACCATACCAAAATACCAACACTCCCCGTATCAGATTCATTGATCCCCATAATCCTTCCTGCAGCACCAATCATTTCACCTCCAAAAGTACATCAACCAATCACACCTGCAGTGTTTAACTCAAAAGATATCCCAGTATGGTACAGTAACTGGCTACTGGAAAGTGACTCAGAGACTGACTCACATGAATGGGAATTTGATTCCATACAAATTAACACATCACCACCTCCACCTCGCAAAGACATCCCTGTTTACGGAGAAGCATAGATAAAGACCTCTTGGGTTCCTGAGATGGAAACTTCTTTCACAGACCCTACGTCACATCCTACGCTCGATTTTGACAGGGAGAGTACCATCAAAGACCTTCACCACAAAGTCTTAACCCTTATTGACACATCTAATGAACTTAACCTAATCGATGAAGTAATGCCAATTATCTATCCTGAACTCATCGAGTGGAACCAACCTAATCCCCCATGTCTTGACCATTTCCAAAATGATGAGGTGATCATTGACTTTTTGGAACTATGGGATAACATACCAAGTGGGGATCACAAAGCTAGATTCACCATTGAACTTAATAGCGCAACATACTTTGGGTTGGATGCCAAACCTTTCAGCTGCAAAAATATAACAATAAAACATGGATCTTCTAGTGAAAATCACACGGTGGCACTGTTTGATCTCACAAAAGTAAAAAGAAAGAGCGTATCCAACGGTGAAAACCTCTCTGAGGCACTCGAGGATGAGAGGTTTGACATCCTGCCCTCTAGTACATGGAAGGAACGATCAACGATTCTCATCAAGGAAACAAAAGAATACAATGTGGGGACTCCTGAAACTCCTCACCACATATATTTGGCATTTCTTTTGACTCCAGAGGAACAACCCAAGTTTGTAAAATTCTTCCAGAAATGCCAGATCAACTTCGCATGGTCATATGTAGACATGCCTGGTCTTGATCATGATTTAGTCATGCATCACCTCACTGTAGCAGAAGGAGCCAAACCTGTCAAGTAGAAGCTTCGCAAGATGCATCCTCAGATTGTAGTGCTAGTCAAAGCAGAACTTAAGAAACTCCTAGATGTTGATTTTATTAGACCAATTGATTATGCAGATTGGATATCCAATATTGTGCCTATCGGCAAACAAAATGGGGGCATCCATATCTATATTGACTTTAGAGATTTGAACAAGGCATGTCCTAACAATGACTTCCCCCTACCAAATATCGACATCATAGTAGACCTAATAGCAGGACATGCCATGCTTTCACTCATGGATGGATTTTTAGGATATAATCAGATAAAGATCGCACCAGAGGATCAACATAAGATGACCTTCACATGTCCATGGGGAATATACTGCTAGAATGTAATGCCTTTTGGTCTAAAGAATGCATGAGCGACCTATCAAAGAGAAATGACTACCATCTTCCATGACATGATGCATACCATAATGGAAGATTATGTTGATGACTTACTGGAAAAATCACTCACAAGAGAAGGTCATCTAGACATATTGCAGAAAATATTTGATAGGCTAGAACAATATCATGCTTGACTCAACCCAAAGAAATGTGTCTTTGGAGTAACCTCAAGGAAACTTCTAGGATGCATTGTCTCAATTGAATCCAGCACTATGGGCATATTGAACCTCAGGGAAACTTCTAGGATATGGCCGTGAATGGCATGTTCAATTGAATCAAGCATTATGGGTGTATCGAACTAGCATTCGAACCCCTACAGGTGCAACTCCCTACTCATTGGTCTATGGTGTAGAAGCTATTTTACCTATTGAGGTCGAGATACCATCTCTATAGGTTTCCTTGCATAATATCATCGATTATGAAGCATACAGGGTCTCACGTCTTCAGGACTTAGAGCTACTTGATGAGAAATGACAAGCTGCATACAATCACCTCAAATCCTATCAGCAGCGTATGAGAAGAAGCTACAATCACCGAGTTAGACCTCATACATTTAAGGTAGGTGATCTTGTTCTACGAGAAAATCCTCGTAACCAACCCAACCGAGAACATCAGGGAAAGTTTGAATCAAGCTGGCTGGGTCCATATGTTATCACTGCTGTATTTGGGTCCGGGGCATATTAGTTGGCTACTTCAGAAGGAGAACCGCTAGCAGATCCAATCAACAACATGCACCTCAAATGGTTTTATACCTAAAAATATGTACAGAGCATCAGGCTCCCATACATACCAAAAAAACACCAAAAACATTCAGAAAAATGTCCTGAAGAAAATACAAAAAAATAAAAATAGTAAAGAAAAATCATGCATCCAAATGGTGAACAACCACTCTGGTGGCACCTTGGGTAAGTGCGATGGTGAAAACATAGAAAACAGGCGCCACTCGTAAAGGCTATGGCTCCATTTTCTTTCAAGCTTGTTGCAATCACTTTCATTTCATACACACATCCATCAGTCCAAAACCATGGCTTCTTATTGATCTGCAATCCAAGATAGTACTTCATGCGTCTTGCATCCTGCTTTTTCATAGTCATGTCTAAACTGGGGGCAATACCCTTAACCTATTGATGGAACTGGATTCTATATTACTTGTGATTCGTTGGGTTCTTCATTCAAAACTGTCTCACAAAATTCAAAAACATTCAAAACAAATCATCAAAAATACCAAAAAATTTCAAAAACACTTACAAAATCCAAAAACATCAGAAAACAACAAAAATCAAACAAAAACAGGGTAACACATTGTACATACGAATCCAAGGAGATAAACAAGCAAAAAATATGAAATACTCCAACAATGACCTCTTATCACATCAAAATCAACAATCAACCATCAACACACAAACTATCTTAACAAGGATGCATCATTCCTTCCTAAAACAAAGACAAGATGATATTTTCTTTGACAAGAAAATTCTATTTAAGCTATCAAAATACTTGATTGATTTGTAGGTTATTCATTCATTTATATATATCAGGTTCCTATGCTACTCTAGGATATCTGCAAGTGATTAAGAGTAGTTGAGATGGATCCCAGTCTTCATTTTGTCAAACCGGCAACTGATATTTTTCTTAAACTGGTATTTTGTATGAAACGGTAATACTCTGTGATGAGTTACCAACTGGCATTTTGTGATGAGTTACCATCCATCGATTGTTTGGCGGTACTTTTTGTGTCGTGTTACCAAATATGTCTAGATGCATTGAACCTAGGAAATTGTATTGTAATCCTATTGGACCGACATGAAATCGGATTCCTTTATAAGGACATCATGTCTAGGGTTTTAGGTTGTTGCTAGGGTTTAAGGTGGTTGATGAGTTTTTGTGAGTGTGAATATAGAAGAGAAGTTCAGGTCTGTGAGAGAAGATAGAGTGTGAATGTTTTGAAGAATGAAGTAATGCTAGAATGTATTAGGAACGAGCTATCAAGTATCTAACCAAGCAATTTGTGTTATTTGCTAGATCACTCACTTGTTGATTACTCACATCTTCGACAAGTCTGAAGCTCTTAACCGGGTAGGCCCAAAAAGCCTTTTGTAAATCCTCTAACAAGGTGGTTCACATCTGTGGATCTAAAATCCTCTAGCAAGGTAGTCTTTAATCGGACTTATCTCCTAACAGAGATTGAGATTCCTAACAGGATCTGCTCTAGTAAAGAACATTGTATGACCTTAATTGGTCTGGTTCCTATTCTGCAGATAGTTACTTGTGAGTTTCATCTCATCATGGTTTTTCCCATTTGGGTTTCCACATCAAAATCTCTTGTGTTATGGTGTTTGTTCTTTTGTGGGTGAATGCATTATTTGCTATTTGCTTTGCATGTGTGCTAACTGGTTTGTTTGCTAAACTATTTTACCGATTTACTGCTAGTCTAGTAAAGTGTTTAAGTACAATAATTTTTGGCCTACTAATTCATCCCCCCCTCTTAGTATTCATTAAATGGTGTTAGAGCTAACCTTTCTATAATTTTAACCACTTGGAAAGAGATATGTGGGAATACATTGTGAGGGAACTTACTCATCGGCTCACTCAGTCTGAGCAAGCCTATGATGATCTTATGGTCAAATATAAGGCCTCTTAGGCAAAAAGGAGAGAACATGCTAAAAAAATGATGGAGCTATCTAAAAATAGTTCTTCTGATAAAGTGGACATGGAAGCCCTAATTCAAGAAGTAGAAAAGCTGAATGAATCCAATTCCAACCTGAGAAAAGAGTTGGAAGGACTGACTATTCGAATGTGCCAAGAGCTTGAGAACCGGAGGAAAGCTGAAGATCTGGTAAAAGACAAAGATCATGAAATCTCCAAACTGAAGCAAGAGATTAGTGCCCTAACCACTCAACTCCATGCAGGCAAAGTGGAAAAGGAAGACATGCAAGGAGAGTTGAACATAGCCATCTCTGAGAATGCCAACTTGATGGAAACAAATGCTACTATTTCAAAAGAACTCTCTGAGTCAAAGGAAATACTTGCTAAGTTCAACAAGAGTACTGTTAAGGTAGAGCAAAAGCTTGAATTGGCCAAACCTGTCAAGAATACTGATGGACTTGGTTACTCTGGTCATGAGGAAGGTGAGACCTCTGTAACAAAAGATGAAGCATCAAAGAAACAACCAAAATCAAAGGATAAAGGTAAGCAAAAGTTTAAACCTATTTTCTTTAACTGTCTTAAAGAAGGACATACTGCTAATGTGTGTAGGAGCAAAGCCTACAATAATTTTCCTTACTTTATAAACAATGTACCTAGATCCAATAAGTTCAATGGAAATTGCTATGCATGCAACAAGTTTGGGCATAGAGCATCTGAATGCAGGTCTGTTATGAACAACACTAGAAGATATCCTCAAAGGACTCAAGGAGTTGGTCTAGAACCTTTTGTGAATTGGAATCCCAACTAGTTTAATACCTATAGTCATCAGTCAGGTAGTGGTGGCTATCAAGCGGCAATTGGATGGAGAGAAATCTGTGTGATTTGTCATGGTCATGGTCACACTGCTGCAACATGTAGAAAGAAGAATGGAAACATGAATAATGGACCTTGGAGAGCACTTGGAATGGTTTGCTATCATTGCAACAAATCAGGTCACATTGCCAGATTCTGCAGAACAAGAAAGAACATATCGGATAACATACCAGTCACTTCAGAAGGAAAGATTGATATTGAAACTGTTCAAGTAGATATGAACAAAACTTGGAAAAAGAAACTAGTGGTGTTGCATGAAGAAACAGTTTCTACACCTAGTGTGGACATTTTGGAACTGACAAACTAAGCATCAGAAAAGCTTAGGGGGAGCAAACGATGAAATATTTCAAACCCCCGGTTTACATCAGTAAAAGACCTTAACTGATATGTGATACCTTTCAGTTGGCAGAAGACCGAAAATGGTAAACGGCAAATTAGGGTTTACGCCCTAATAGTGGAGCATTTATTATGGTAGGTGGAGAACCTGTTTAAAAGGAATTTTCAAATCATTTCTCACTTATCATTTTTCGAGCGAAGAAAAGCAATTTACACTGCAATTCAAAGAGTCTATCAAAAACCTGAAGAAGAATCTGAAGCTAACATCTACTGAAGGAGAGTAGAATGCAAAGTGGTATTTCAGTAACCAAAGGAGTGTGAAGCGTAGTTCCAATTGCGAAGCCCTAAATTTTGATCTACGAAGGTATTTTTCATAATTGTCCATTTATCATGGCTTTTGCATCACATGATAGCTCTAGTGCACCCGTTGATTCTATGGACTTCATTCAATGAAAGTTGAAATACAATGCCTTGTCTCAAGTACCTACTAGTGTTATAGTAGTAGAAGGCATTTCCGATTACATAAACTGCAAAATTGAAGACCTAGGGTTGCTTGTGATCCATTCCCAGTTGAGCCTATTTTGCAGAAAGGATAAGAAGATTAAATCAGAATTCAACATTCTGGAAAAGAAGAAACTTCATAATGCAGTTTACTTTCTTGAATAATTTTTGGATGATCACATTCACATTATTCTAAGTAGGGTACACGGTGATAAGATGTACCTAGAGCGGACACATGATATCACACTAGAAGCGATTCATGTCGTCACCAGTTTCTGTAACATAGGGGAAGTGCTAGCCCTAAGGAAGGTCAGCAAGACTGTAATGTCCAAGATCACTGGTTCAGTGAGCGACTCACGTGGAATGACCATCAACTCAATCAAGGACAATCTGGTCAAGTATGCCTACATGGTGATAGGTTACTGAATGTTCTCTACTAGCAGAATTAATTATGTCTTTGCTGCAGAGGTAAATGCCGCTTATAAGATGATCAAGGAAGATGGATCATTTGATCTGTGCACTTGTATGCAAAGACAACTTCTGTTGAATCTTAATTCGATCAAACAAGACAATGCACTGAGATTTAAGTTTGGACAACTATTGGAAGGGTTGTTCTTTTACTTCAAAGGCTACTTTCTAGGAGTAGGTGACATTCAGTGGTCTGCTGACCAACCGATGACAAAGCAAATCAAGGAAAGTCTACAAGTAGTTGGAAACAGCTATCTGGAAGTGCTGAACAAATAGTTTGATGAGTTTAGATGCAAGATGAGCCAAAGGATAATATTATCTGATGATATAGTCAAAAAGTATGAGGAAGACATCTAGTTCACCATCAAAGTAGATGAATGTATAATGGAGACCATTGAGCCTAGATAGGAAGAAGTGGAGCCTATGGACTATGAAGTAATGAATGATATGCTGGATAGGTATGCTTCTACCCTAATCGCCTCACCCCTTGATCCTAAGGCAAAGAGAATCAACACCTATTTGGAAAGGGTTACACCAGTTGTAGAACCCTCAGAAAAGAAAGGAAAGGCAGTGCCTTTAGCATACCAGTTATTGTAGCCAGTCCCAAAGTGACCAAGTGGTCACCAGCTAAGAAGAAACCGAAAGCTTCACCTGCCAAAGTCTTTGAGAGGAAGCCAAAGACAAAAAGAAATACACCGGACTCAGAAGAAACTGTGTGATAAGAACCACCTAAGAAGACTAGGAAAACGAAGAAAAAGACAAAAAATGAACTGTCATCATCTGCACCAGTAAATATTGATATTTCTTCTCACAAACCTTTGACACATTGTCAAAGAACTATAAAGAATATTAGGAGAAAATTGCTGAATGATTTAATTGATTGTTTTGATGACTTCAATGATGAAGAAAAGGAAGAAGTTGAATAGGAAATCATTAAGTATTTGTGTGTTAATGACTGGTCGCCTTTAGAAATTAGATCCGAGACATCGGATTCTTTGTATAATTCTTTAGACAACAAATGGTGCATTTCCATAGAAAAGGAACAAGAAATGAGGAAGGAAATATTTGCTCAATATTTTCTTGATGTATCAAATTCAGAACTATTCAAAGTTATGAATAAATACAAAGGCCTCTTCTTCATGAGAAGAAGAAGACTCCTATTACTGGAAGGAAAGGTTCATGAAGTGATAAAAGATACACAAACTCATGCTTAAGAAGCTCTAAAGATGCATCAAGTGGCTAAAGCCAACAGGAAAGCTGAGCAAGAACCGAAAACTAGCAAACCGGATGAGGTGTATAACAGTGAAGGAGAACCCATCACAAAACAAATGAACCCCATTGACATTGACACCTTAGATGGTGAAAAAGTTGCTCAGGGTACACCATCAGAAGGAACAAGACAGGAAAAGTAGGCAGAAGAAGAAAAGAAGCAACAAGAAGCAGAAAAGAAGAAATAGGTAGATGAAGAGGATAAGAGAAAAGAGGAGGAAAAGAGGAAAAAGGAAGAGGATAAGAGAAAAGAAGAGGAGAAGAAGAGAAGAGAAGAAGAAAATAAGAAACAAGAGAAAGAGAAGAAGAAAAAGGAAGAGGATAAGAGAAAAGAAGAGGAGAAGAAGAGAAGAGAAGAGGAAAATAAGAAACAATAGGAAGAGGAGAAGAGGAAGAAGGAAGAGGAAAAGAAAGAAGAGGTGAAGCAAAAATAGGAAGAAAAGAAATGGGAAGAGGAGAAGAGGAAGCAGGAAGAGGAGAAGAAGAAGGATGAAGAAGAAGGATGAAGAAGAGAAGAAGCGAAAAGATGAAGAGAAGAGACAAGAAGAAGAGAAAAGAAAGAAAGAAGAAGAGGAGTAGAGGAAGGCTCAAGAAGATAAGCAAAAAGCCAAGGACAAGGAAGCAGTGATAAAGAGCACACGGGTGGAGACCCCAATGGCAACTAATAGTTAGGCTAAACCGGCTGACATTACTAGTCCCATTGACCTCCAGTCCGCAAATGAATCTGAGTTGTTGTAGAGCATTAAGGTTGCTCAAGAATGCCTAGAAGTGATAAGGAGGAAAAATGAGCAAGATGTGATCCAAGTTGTGGTGGACACTCTTACCAGTTTGATACCCAGTACGAACCTTCCCAGTATTGATTCCTCATTTGCATAATTAAAGCTCCTATGCACAGTTGTAGAAGACTAGGTGCAAAGCCTAGAAGAGGTTGTAGAAGCAAATGACAAGAAGGAACATCAAAAGGCTCTGGACGTTGCCTTAGTGAGAAAGTTAACAAAGCTCTGGTCTGATCTTCAGAAGGAATAGAAGGAAATTAGAGATGCAATGGATGAGGGAAATGTACTACTTAACAAGATTTGCCAACCTCATTTATTTTGTGATGATGTGCTCACTCAGAAGGACAAACTACAAATTGATATGCAGTCATTTATTAGCACCTTCAAGATGCCCTATGACTCCTTCTCCACATATGGCCAAACTACTCACCGGTTTCAACTTCAGTCTACAAGACTAGAGGTAGAGATAAGAATTCAAACATGAAATTTGCAAGAACTTCAACTGGTCTTACTGCCAAGACTGCAAATTCTCCAAACATGCTATCTAAATATTGATGCCCTAACAGTCACTCAAGAGATGAGCATGATAGATGCCATGGAAGAACAAGTCTCCCAGATGTAGACAGAGAAAGAGGTGGCTACCTCCCTACTTGACTCATGGTCCTTATCCATGAATCAATTTTTGTAGGACTTTAAATAAGTTTTTGACAATTTTTACTCTTTACTGTCATAAATGCTTAATATTTTAATACTAATGAAATCAGAGTTAGTCTGCAATATTCCTTTGTCATTGTTGGCAAAGGGGGACAAGTATATAAATTTTGATGTTTTGATGTATACTTTCATGTTATTTCTGTTAAGGAGTAGTATACATTGTATTTTCTGCAAAAGGGATAGTGTATATGCTTAGGGGGAGTAATTTTGATTATGGCATATTTTTGTTGTAAAACACTTAGATGTCAAAATTTTCCTAAGTGTTGCCATCAATGCCAAAGGGGGAGATTGTTGGTATTTTTTATGATTGATGCTGTGATTGTCATTGATGGACACACACTTGATTTGAGATCACTTTTTGTATGTATGAGTTAAAGCTCAACCGGTATGATGTATTATAGTCTTTAGACTATCAGTGTTTTGCAGAAAGTGTTTATCGATCTGAAGTGGTATGAAGACCCCAAGTGGTTCGAGGATCTCAAGCAGTACAAAGGAATGAAGCGGCACAACTCATATTTCCTAGTCTTCATTTTGTCAAACCGGCAACCGGTATTTTTCTTAAATCAGTATTTTGTATGAACCAGCAATACTCTGTGATGAGTTACCATCCACCAATTTTTTGGCAGTGCTGACACTTTGGTGGTGCTTTTTGTGTCGTGTTACCAAATATGTCTAGATGCATTGAATCGAGGAAATTTTATTGTAATCCTATTGGTCTGACATGAAATCAGATTCCTTTATAAGGACATCATGTCTAGGGTTTTAGGTTGTTGCTAGGGTTTAAGGTGGTTGATGAGTTTTTGTAAGTGTGAATATAGAAGAGAAGTTCAGGTCTATGAGAGAAGATAGAGTGTGAATGTGTTGAAGACTGAAGTAATACTAGAATGCATTAGGAATGAGCTATCAAGGATCTAACCAAGCAATCTGTGTTATTTGCTAGATCACTCACTTGTTGATTACTCACATCTTCGACAAGTCTAAAGCCCTTAACCGGGTAGCCCCAAAAAGCCTTTTGTAAATCCTCTAACAAGGTGGTTCACATCTGTGCATCTAAAATCCTCTAGCAAGGTAGTCTTTAATCAGACTTATCTCCTAATAGAGATTGAGATTCCTAACAGGATCTGTTTTGGTAAAGAACATTGTATGACCTTAACCAGTCTGACCTTAACCGGTCTGGTCCCTATTTTGCAGATAGTTACTTGTGAGTTTTCATCTCACCGTGGTTTTTCCCATTTCAGTTTCCACATCAAAATCTCGTGTTATGGTGTTTGTGCTTTTGTGGGTGAATGCATTATTTGCTATTTGGTTTGCATGTTTGGTTCCTATTTTGCAGATAGTTACTTGTGAGTTTCATCTCACCGTGGTTTTTCCCATTTGGGTTTCCACATCAAAATCTCTTGTGTTATGGTGTTTGTGCTTTTTTGGGTGAATGCATTATTTTCTATTTGGTTTGCATGTGTGCTAACCAATTTGTTTGCTAAACTGTTTTTCCGGTTTACTGCTAGTCTAGTAAAGTGTTTAAGTACAATAATTTTTGGCATACTAATTCACCCCCACCTCTTAGTATTCATCACCTACAAACTAGCCCAAAAGCTATGAATCTCTCTAAAGTAAATACTACGATCAAATCACAAGTACATGGGATGAGTTCTTAGATATATAGGATAAGCTCTTAGAAATGCACTTCTAGTGAAATTTCACCTAAGTTTGTCTCGGGTGTCAAAATCATGACCAAATTTGAATGTTAGATGACTAATGTGGCAATAAAACACTGTGAATACAAAGGCACAATGACTATTGATCATTTTGATCAAAATACAGATATTTCTTAGGCTTTTCAAAGCCCTAATTTCCTTTGGTCTAGCACAAAAAAAATATATGCCAAATACTCTTTAAACCTAAGGTCAAGGTTGATTGCAAGAAAAATCAAGCGCACACTTGGTATTTCTTCAACTCAAATATGCAACACCTTAATGAGTGTTTTCCATTTTTGTCTTTGTGAGAGAAGGACAAGTAGGGGGCCCAGGCCTCGAGACATAAGCCAATAACCCTCTTTTTGAAAGCCTCAATTAGCTTATATAATTGCATTTTTTTAATCTCATCTAAAGGAAGCACAAATGGTGAGTAACTTCAGAATGTGATGAGTTGTACCCTTACACTAAGAACACCACAAACACTCAATCAAAATGGGGGCTACTTCAACAAGGTTTCAATTAATTGTTTGGGGACTCCCACGTACATGCTACAATGGTGATACAATCAAGTCATTAATCAACCAAGCATGACCCATATGTCCACATTCCAAATAACACCATTGGCAAAGATTATGGGTACTTGGGCTTGGACTTTTTCATTTGACTTATTTATATAGTATCTTAAATAAAAATACCACTTTAGGTTACTCCCCTTGGAGTAATCACAAGTTATTGTGATTTATCTTACAAGTTAAAATGATTTCTCTTACACACAACATCCATAAAAGATGAGGGCAATAGATACTTTCACAACACCTTGGACTCTAAATACAAAGTTTGCAAGCACATAATACATGACAAACAAAAGTTTTTTTTAAAGAATCAAATTTAATTGTGAGATAATCTTAAAAAAGAACAAACACAACTACTTACTCATGCAAAACCGCAAGTTAGTAGTGTTAGTTAGATGAGAGGGGGGCGGGGGGTGGGGTGTGAATTAGATAAACTCACAATACAAAATATTCATCAGATTCAACCTCGGTAGAACTTACTTGATATGCAACTATGACTGTAAATCATTCAAACTCATAAACTGATAAAATTGAAACATCAAAACACATTTAACACTAGATTTAACGTGGAAACCCAAATAGGGAAAAAACACTATGGGATTTCGAACCCACTAAGAAAATATACTCTTCTAGAGTATGCTCGGTTAAAAGCCAATCCTGTTAAAGATTACATAAACACATTGCTTGATGTGACCCGGTGAAGGTATTTCCCTCAGATCTATCAGAATCTTTCACTTTGTTAGAAGTGACCTTGTCAAAGGATTTCAAACACTTATTCAGAATGTTACCTTGCTAGAGGATTTACAAATAAGACTATTAGGTCCACTCAGTTAAGAGATTTCCTATCACTTACAAAACTAAATAATAGTAATAAAATATATCTGCAACTTCACATCTAAAATGTTAAAGCAGACTCTATGTGCTCAAAATAATCTTGTCATAAGACTTATCTTCCTTTTTGTTGGGCTTCTCAATCTATTTTTCAATCAGATCTCCAATCTTCTGTACTTGGTAATCACCTTTGTAGCATCACTGCTCTTGTATTTGCCCACATTTTTTGTTCATAAACTTTTCCTTATTTATAAGCAATTCCAAACTGCTTAATCTCCTTAATCACATTTACCATGATTAATCTTAGCCATCAGATCTTCAAACTTGACTAGGCTCATTGAATCCTTCAAACTGAAAAATGTTTTATGTTGCCTTGAAACTCGTATACCTCTCTGTCATGCCCAAACTTTTGGGCACAAATGGAATAATTTTTAAAAAAAAAACTTATCCCCTAATAAACTAAATATGCTAAATAACGCAAAAAACAAGTCTTGTCTTAACTAAGTTTTGAACTAATCTAAAAACTAAATCGATTTGGTGAAAACTATTTTATATTTAACAATGGGATGTTGTTCCTCCAAGGAGTTAAGATTATTCCTTCAATGAATAAATAACTAACTCATTTAAACAAGGTTCAAAATTAAATTGATAAGAGATATAATTAATCTCTAAAAGCCTTTTAATTGCTAGGAAATAAATTAATGAGTCCTAACACTTAGATTATTAAATCTATTATGCAAAATTAACATTAATTAAAATGTGCCTAACCAGCTCGATTAAAGGGCAATCATGACTTACAACATCATTATAAATCCCCAAGGGTTAGTCTTCAAAAGAGTTTAAATTTTAGGGCATCATATTTAAATGCTCATAAATACACATGGGATATGAACTTAACTTAATTAACCTAAGTTTAGATATTATACGTCCATATATATATATATATGAAGCATGAAGGGTTTCTTTAATAAAACGTAACTAACACATAATATTAGGCTAAGGGATGGGGAAAACCCTATTCAAAATCAATTAGGGTATTTCCCCCCCTTTTAATTTCCCAACAAGAAAACAATAAAATATAACAAGGAGAGAAAACCTAAATTTAACTATATACTATCTCACCCTCCTATTTTTTTTTTTCTCTAAACTACTTATCTACCCTAACCTATTTCGGGTTAGGGTTTTATGTATTATGCAGGGGGGGCTGAATGCAAGGGCAGAGGCGACCTAACATGGCCACGAGTTTTTTTTTTTGGCAGGTAGCAATGTGGTGCAACACACAGGGGCGGTTGGGGGTTTTCTCATGGGGGCTCCCCGCAGGGATGATCGCAGCCGTACCTGTGGGTCGCGGCCCATAGAGGCGGCCAAGGCCACCGCTGTGGTACATGGCCCATAGACCTGACTGCACCGCCACTATGGGGCGCCGCCCGCAGGGGGGGCCGAAGCCTCCCCGACTATGGGTTGTGGCCCACAGAGGTGGCTGCGGCCCCCGCTGGGGGTCGCCACCCACAGCGGTGGTGCTTCCCCTTTCCCCCGCTTGCGTGCATTCCGCAAGGCCAAGGGTGGAGTAAAATGAAGTTTGTTTAAATTTTTTTTTTTTTAATTTATTTATTATTAATTCATTTTCACAGTTTTATTATTAAATACAAGAAATATATATATATATATATATATGTATGTATGTGTATATATGTATATGTATATATGTATATATATGTGTGTGTGTGTGTGTGTGTGTGTGTGTGTGTGTGTATAGATATATATATATATATACACATACATATATATATATATATAGATATATATATATATATATGTACATATATATATTTGTACACACACACACACACACAGATATATATATATATATATATATATATACACACCTTAGCATTCTCTCCCTTTTTTTAAAAATACATATATGCAGGGTTCTAAAGATTGATAAAAAAAGGAAATTAAACCAGCATCCTAAATGGCTAGATATTCACTTTCACGGCTAAATCATATATATATATATATATTTCCACATTAACCCTAGCTTAGAGTGAATATACTATATTTTTATTACTTAAGACAATCTGTAACTATTCTATTTTATTTAAGACACAAACAACAAGCTAGTCGATTTAGAATAATGTATTTCTCTCTTTTTTTTTTATCTAAATGCTAACTTTGGGATTAGATGGCTATTTAGTTTTAAATACATTTTCTGCAGTAATTAAGTGACAGAATGAAATAAACTAGATTTTATATTTTGCAATAGATAAAATGACAAAATGTAATAAATTAAACCAACAACTACCATAGCCTAGAAAACATTTAAAATCAACTTGTTTGTCCCATTTGTGAAATAGTGAAAGTTCAAACTTTGAGCTGAATAAAGAATAAAATAAGCCAATTCAATCAACTAACAAGCATACATGAAACTTCCTATGTGGAAAACTTTGACAATAGAAGGATACACTGACGAGTTAGAGTGAAGGATGAAGGGGCCGATATGTATTTGCGGTAGGTTGGCAATTTCATTCTATTTGCACCATCATCGACAGTTCACCTAAGTTTGCAAAGTTGTAGGTTTGTTAAAACACTTTCGAGTGAGAAATTCATCATCGACGAGCTGGTTTACTTTCAAAAAAGGCCAATATACTTGCATGTGGCATGTTTCCAAAGTTTCATTTATCCATCAGCAAATTTTGTCTAGTTTCCAAAGGCACCGAAAAACATTTGAAGAAAACTTAATGATAGCTTGTGCTACTTTTAAAAGTCACCGGTATCATTTCAAAACAATTTGATATTTTGATAATAACTTCTAAGTTGCCGAAGATGTTTATGCAAACCAATGATGGACGCTGCAAAGAATAAGGTAAGTGGTTCAATGAGTTCTATCTATCAGCCATTAATGGTTTTTCAAGAACCCACCAATGAAATAAAGAATGATATGCAAGCTCGATTTATCCCATTATCCACTTTAACTGGTAACTTTCTTGGTGGTTTGATATGAAAGATGCTAGTTGGCAAATATAATCATCTCATCGCTTGGTTAAATGTATCAGCATGTTGGTGAAAGGAATAAACAAGCCGACACACGTAAGTTGTGGAGATAGCTCGTAGTTGGAAAAGGCTACTTGGCATGCACTCCATGATAGGAGTATTGTGACACAAAGTTAGTTTTTATAACTACCTCTTAAAGATCATTCAAAGTAATATGTTTTCTTTTTAAGAATGTCGATAGACCATGCATGCCATCAGCTTATGTGTTTTTACAACTCCAGTTGCAATGAATGGAAAAGATAAATTAATATGTATGGAGACATGTATGGCATCGATAAAGAGTAAAGGAGAGCCCAATATTCATTTTGTAGGTTATAGGCATCCATCAAATCATCAGAAATTATAGTTACAAAGTATGCAGGTTGATACATGCACCCAAAAAAAATGGAATCAAAAACAGGCCACAGGAATGGTTTGGCAGAGAACTTCATCAAATGTCTCCTCACAGCACATCGTGATTACATGCATAATGAAGAAGCATAGTTAAGGTGCATAAACTATTTTCCAACTTACCAAAAAGAAACATAATCTCCTAAAAGGAAAGATTGCAGGGAAATACACAAAATGGATTCATTGTGCATGCTTCAAAAATGATCAAGCAAATGCAGTGCACATATATTATTGTTGGAATTGCTCCAGTCGGCGTGTATGCAAAATGAGGAATCATAGACAAAGCATCGAAATCATTTGACAATGTAGACATGGTTCTTGGATAGTTTGGCGACATAACTCAAAGAAATGTGGTCTCATGACAAGCAAAGATTGTAGAATATGCACAAATCGATTTGTTAAAATTAAGAAGTCTTTAGAAATTTTCAAGTTGATGCAATTGGCGGGTGTAAAACCAAATTCTTTTCCAATATTCTTTCCATTGATGTCAAAATGGAAGACTTTGAAAAACATCAAAAGCATTTGGGGACAATAATTAGCAGATTTTTATCAATTTTTATAGTTGCAATGCCTTGGTCGATACGTATGCTGAGTATTCAATTTGCATTCAAACTCAAAGTTCTCTCTCCATTCAAATTGCTAACTGCATCAAACTCACTTATGCATGAAAGATATCAGTAAGTTGACCAAAAGGATAAACAAGCCGAATATAAATATCAGCAACCAACTTATAGATTTAAGTCATGTTTTGGTTGTTATCGGCAACTTGGCAAAGTTGATCAACATGCCGATACCTTTCTAATTGAAAAGTGGCACCAAGCTCGCCTGAAACCCCAATTGGCAAAAGGAACTTACCACGTGGCTAGGAAGGAAGGTGGAAGTCGGTTTGTAACTACCTTCACCATTTGTTTTACATGCCGATAAAGATGCATATCGAGCTATCCAACTCCACTTGCAAATATCAAAGATGAGCTGAAATAACTGCATGAGAATTACATGAATCCTCTGACTCGGTGGAAGACATAAAACCCAGAGTTAAAGTCTTCTATTCCTCCTCGTGGATGTGGAGAAATGAAAGTCTTGCAGAATGTATCGATGATGCACAAGAAGTACACAACAATGAATGGAGTCATCAGATGTTCCAGAGTTTCTCAGAAAGGATACTATCTCATGGATAGCTGTGAATAGCAATACACCACCTTCCTTAGCGTCCTCACTCCTGCATGAAGATATGAAGGCTTTATAACAGTGCATTGAGGGATTTGTTCAAATATTTCAAAGAAATATGATCATTATTGAGCTAGGTTCTAGGCATGAAAGGCCAATATTCTCTCCACCGGTGCAAAATTCAAGTGTTGGAAGTGGCTATAAACATTTATGAAAGCATACAGATTAAATTTTTGATTATAGTCATGTCAGCCTGCCAGTATACAAACCAGATAATATATGGGGTTGGGATAATTTATTGAACACATCGCCGAAGCCTCAAAGTTTCAGTAACATTGACATAGAGGAATTCAATATAAAGGATCTACAAAAATACCATCATGAAGTACAAGGCTCAGGAGTATGAGTATGCCCCGATGATCAACACCATGTTTCCAGAGGTTCATGATACCAAGATTGGGCATATTAATTTGCAGGAAATCAAAAAGTTCTTCATGGAAGGCGACAGATCAAAGTTGTCCCATAGAGTGGAAGGAAGCGGTTTGATTGAAGCAGCATGTTTTCCCATAGCAATTCAATGTACAGATTTGATGATATAATGCTCAGAAAGATATAATCCAGATGCAAGAGAGATAAGAGCTGCAGATGGATCCTTAATGGCCAAACTTGATGGAATTTCAATAGCTATTGTTCTTCGTTTTCCATATAAGGAAAAGTTCATTCACATCGATAAGCAAAAAGCTTACAAATACTTCAGCGATAATAGAAGCAAATGCCTCAACAATCTAGCTAAAGAATGGATGGTCGCACCACGAGGAGGATAGTCTCAGCTTCCAAAAACACTCCATCATTCTCTTTTCATCAAAGAGATTTGTTACTTGATTATCTTACTCCATAGAGTGATAGGAAGTCTTGATTCCACTAAGATCGAAATGTGGATGTACCTCTTCATAACAGTCATTTTTGCCGGTAAGAAATTCATTGACTGGGGCCATCTCATCAGCGAGTGCATACATGGCTAGTTAGTGCAGTTCAAAACAAGTCAACACTTCCATATGATCTGTTACTTGATATATGCTATTGCTAATTTGAGGTCATGGCCAGGGTTAAGTACTAATGGTGTCTTGAATCAAGAAACTCAAGTTTACCATTATTACAAGCAATTGCAACTTGAGGAAAGCTTTGTATATTTCAGGTGGGTGAATGATGCTTTCACAATGTGGGCAGTAAGGTTATTACAAGGAGACATTGCCACCAGAATATCAAAGGAAGCCGCTAAATTGATAAAGAAATATGGAAGTTTCTTCATCTAGTTTCCGAGATTTACCTATCTTCGAGTAGGAGGATTTGAAGGTTATCCACACAAGCTACCCAAATATGTTGATGATGAGCTCATTTTAGTTGAGCTTTGTCGGCAATTGTTTTCAGTTCAAAAGAAATGTAGAGATAGAAAGAATAAAGGGGTAGCCTTTCCCATTTGTCTCGGGCACTATAGATGTGAGTCAAGTTCAAGAGTAGATGAGATAGAAAAAGTTTTATCCAAGGTCAACTTGTATCCGTATCAGATGAGGTTTCCTTTTGATAGTAAGGATTATGTCAAGAATAGCTTAAAGTTAGGTCCTGGCTATTTTCATTTTCCTAATCTTGAAGACTTTTGGGAGGGGGATTCCACTTTTTCACAAGCTTTGTATAAGAGACTTGGATAGTGTTATTCAAGCAATTAAGCAATAGAGATCAATTTGGATGTGTGTTCAACTTATTCTCATGGGTTATTATCAATATTCTTATGTTTAATTGATGATTACCTAATGCTTTCCCTTTAACATTGAATGTGAAGAAGTTTATTTCAAGTTGTGGTATCTCAAGCTTGATTATATGGAATTTATTTTAATCTAGATTCATACCTTATATGGCATTCAATCTTTCTTTATTGTTCGTTCTTTAAATTTTTGAAAAATCCAAATACACCCATTATACGAGGGAGCTGCCCCTCTCAAACGCAGAGAAGAATTACCATTTCTTTGTGATTCTTCAACTGTTGTGAATGCTTTGTTGCTAATTACAAGGCAAAATAGAGTTTTTCAAGAAAGTTTCTTAAAGCAACAAATATGTTTACCAACACAACTTAAAGATAGATATATTAAATCTATTTTACTAAATTTGTATTTGCATTTAACTCAAAGGCCTATGTGCATGCTTTTCCCATTTTCCATAGGTTTATTTGCACGAGGAAATAAATGAACTCTACATTAAAAAAAACATGAATGCAAACAACCTTATATATTTTTTTTTTTGTAAATGAGGGACTTAATAAAAACTCATACATTTCATTTTTTTGCAAAAATAACTAAGTAGAATAATGCATTTCTTTGAGCATATTAAAAGACAATGTAGATAACATTACAAATGGGTTTGAAAACCCTACTAGTCTCTCCTTTCCATTGAATGAGAATTTAAGATAAAATACATACTTTTCTTTGCTTTTGGAAAATAACTACAACATTTGGCTTTTCTTTACAAAGCTACAACATAAATACATCTCTCTTTTTTTTTAATCTTTTCTACAACACAAGTAAAAACTAGCAACTAATTCCTTTCTTTTCCTTCCCATCCCATGCAACCTGCAAATAGAACAAAAGGCTTGACCATGGAGTGCTCACCTCCTAGCCTAGGCTTACTAGAAGCCACCCCCGAGCTTGGAGAACCAAGCACTAGATAGGTTACACACAAACAATCACAACAAGAAAAGGGGTAAACACTCAACAACAATTTTCCCAACCAAGGCTACACTTCACCACAACTTGTGATGATATTCCACAGGTGGAAGTGGACCAAATACCATTGGGGAGACTGCAAGCATGGAACATCTCAAGCCACCTCATGGCAACCAAATACAACAAAAATACATTCCCACATCCTAATGCCCCCCAAAGGCATATAAGCCATATCTTCTCCCTTTATGACCCCCAAATGCATACATAAGGCTATGCAGCAAGGGTCACAAAGAACACCCTTGAGATCACTCTCCATAAAGGAGAGCCTCTCACCCAAGGCTGTCATACTTCTTCCAACCCAAGACCATCCTACTCTCCCAAGAGTAGAAGGCCTTGGACACTCCCAATACAAGAAAGCATAAAAAGAAACAAAGGGAAGAAATTAAACTTTCTTCTACAAAGCAAAATACATATAAACAACTTTTTCCATACAAGCATTTCTCCAAGCAAACATATACAACATATACAAAAGGGAGTAAGAAACAACCTTAATCTGCCGAAGGATTTGATAGATTTAGTTGGGGATGAGGAGCCCAAATCCACACAATCTCTTCACCAACACTTGGTCAAAAATTCTATCCTACAACTATTCTTCAAAATTTGCATGATCTCCAACAATGGAGAGTGGGTGATTAACTCACTAACTCCCTAATCCTTGCCTAAGAAGGCCTCTCTCACTCTTCCCAAACCCTTGGATAGAGTGAGAGTTCCCATTGGTTGGTATTCCCAGCCACTTACATGTTGCTAAAACTAGAAAGAGAAAAGGTAAGAGAGGATGGGGAAGAGAGTCTGACACCAAAAGGGAAGGTTGTCTATCCTAGGAGAAACCTTCTAAGTTAAATTTTCGCTCACCTTGGAAAAACCAATTTTTGAGGTGACTAAATAGTCACATGGGAGTAGTCACATGTTTAAAAATACCCCTAACCCATAGGTATACCCTTTGGACCTTTGGAAAAGCCTTAAAACTAACCCTAGGAGTCCATTTGACTGCTTAGAAACCCAACTGAAGTTAACCTACGGGTCAAACCTGAGTTGACCACTCCCAAGACTCCCTATGCAAGGCAAATTTGGGACCACACTCAAATGTTTGAAATGGCTTTGGTAGACAGAAACTCCCTCCAAGAGACAAGTCAAAATCAATGACACTAATCAGCACATGTGTCAAGTGACACAATAAAATACATTTATAAAAATCACACATGGAATTTGTCTCTTGTTGGATTACACAAATTAATAAAATCAATTTAATACACATGCATCATTTACTTTCACAAATAAAATATGATATGAACGGGGTGTTGTCTCTCCAAATAGACAACCCCTGGCTTTACAAATGTACATAGGTCTAGGTTTGGTTCTCCATATTATTTCCATGGTCACATGGATAATTTTCTTGTGCATCTCAATTTACACATTAGTAATTCCAAATAACCACAATATATTATTAAACACATAAATTTGAATACACATCAAACACTCATATAATTGACAATAATAAATCAATATCTCATATATCCCAATTGATCCAGATAAGAAATTATCATAATCCTCAAAATTGATCCATTCATATTATAAGCATCCTATTTCTATCATCATAATGAAGTCCTACAAATCCAATAATGACATACATCATCTCAAAGTAATTCTATTCTAGCAACATATAAACTTTCATATTCATAATGCATAAAAATGAAGCATCAATATATGTCAATGTTATCCAAATCATGGAATCATATAAGTTCTAAATCCATAGCGCATAAAATAAAGCATCCATATTAGTCTCAATATGAAAATAACAGAAATGCCAGGTTGAGTCGGGGTAGGGCCTCACACCCTCCCCGTGTAGGCATGAACTTCCTCTTGGAGTTCATCAAAAAGGTGGGGGTACTGCGATCTCATATGTGCTGCATCCTCCCATGAAGTTGTAACCTCATCATAGCAATCCCACTGGACCCTAACCTGGTCCAGCTCTCGACCTTGAATGGCCAACATCCAGCATGCCAAAATGTAAATGGGCTCCAAAGCTAGCTGCCCGTATGACTCCACCTGCAAGGCATCCCAATCTAGAATATGGGACTCATCATATATATATTTCCTCAAAACTGAAACATGAAACACATCATGGATACGCGACAGGCTAGGTGGCAATGCTAAATGATAGGCAATTGGTCCTATCCTCTCAAGGATCTCAAATGGTCCTACAAATCAAGGTGCGAGCTTAGAACCCTTTCCATAACGGATTGGACTTTTATGCAGTCGCACTCTCAAGAAGACTCTGTCTCCAACCAAGTAGCTACGATCTATCCTCTTCGCATCTGCATACTTCTTCTATCTATCGTGTGCCTCTCTAAGACACTGCCTAATCAAATCCACCTGCTGCTCCATATCCTGAACTATCTCAAGACCAATAGCAACTCTGTCCTCTATGTGGTCCCAACTCAACGGTGTCCTACAAGGTCTGCCATATAATGCCTGATAGGGTGGCATCCCCAAAGATGTGTGATGCCCATTGTTATAGGCAAACTCCACTAAGGGAAGGTACTCTTCCCATCTAGTCTAGTGATCCATGACGTACATGTAAAGCATATCCTCTAACACCTGATTAACCCTCTCTGTCTGACCATCCATTTCTGGATGATAGGCTATACTAAAATTGAGCTTAGTACCCATAGCTACCTGTAATGCCTTCCAAAAGGAAGAAGTGAAGAGGGAATCCCAATTGAAAATGATCTTGCATGGAACGCCATGAAGTCTGATAATGTTTCGCAAGAACAACTGTGCTACTGGTGGTGCTGTGAAGGTGGTACGAACTGGTGAAAAGTGGGCCACTTTGGTCAACTTGTCAACCGTCACCAAGATGGCATCATGGCGACGAGATGACATAGGGAGACCAATGATGAAATCCATGGATATAGTATCCCACTTCCACTCTAGTATAGCATGAGATTGGAACAACCCACCTGGATGGCAGTGCTCCACCTTGACTCTCTGACACTCGAGGCATCGGGCTAGAAACTCAGCAATAAGCTACCACATTCCTGGCCAATGATATAACTGGCTCAAGTCTACGTGTATCTTCTTAACTCCAGGATGTGCTGCATAAGGAGCTCTATGAGACTCTGTGATAATGAACTCCCGTAATCCCTCAGAAGAAGGTACATAGATGCACCCTCTATGGTGTAATAATCCATCGAACTCTAAGGAATAATCCACATATTTCCCTTCTAAAGTTTCCTGAGATCATATAGCCTAGCAAACCTCTAAATACCATCCATCCTCTAGCAACTGCTGCATTATCCGATCTCTCAAATCCATGCTCATAGATATGGTGTATACCTCATGACGTCTCCTACTTAAAGCATTTGCAACTACACTTTCTTTCCCTTTGATGTAGTGAATGTCAATATCATACTCGCACAAGAATTCCATTCATGTCCTCTGACGTGCATTAAGATTCAGCTGAGTGAATATGTACTGAAGGCTCTTATGGTCTGAATGTAGCTCAAAATGATGACCCAAAAAGAAGTGTCTCCACCTCACAAGTGCATGCACTACTGCTGCAAGCTCAAGGTCATGAGTAGGGTAATTAAGCTCGTGAGTCTTAAGTTTCCTAGACTCAAAATCTATAGCTCTGCCATCCTGCATAAGGACTACTCCTAAACCCTCTAGGGAAGCATCTATGCAAACCATGAAATTAGTTGAGGGATCTGACACTACAAGGATAGGTGCGCTAGTAAGTGCCTTCTTAAGTTCCTGAAAGGCCTTCTCACACTTCTTCGTCCACTCAAATTTCTTCCCTTTACACTGAAGAGAAGTAATAGGATGTGTGACTCTAGAGAATCCCTCAACAAAATGTCGATAATAACCTACTAAGCCCATGAAGCTCCCAACCTCTGACACACTGGTTGGCGCTAGCCAATCCATAATGGCTCTGATCTTTGATGGGTCAACTGAGATCCCATCACCAGATATAACATGACCAAGGTACTTGACCTCCGTTCTAAAGAAAGCACACTTCGACAAACTGCCATACAACTGATTATCCCTCAAACACTGCAAAACCTATCTCAGGTGCTCCTCATGCTCCTTCTCATTACGTGAATATATCAATATGTCATCGAGAAACACAATCACAAAATGGTCAAGGAATGTGCAGAATATTCCATTCATGAGACTCATGAAAACAACTGGGGCATTCGTAAGACCGAATGGAACCACGATGAACTCATAGTGGCCATATCTAGTGCAAAATGTGGTCTTGTGGATATCGCTATCCACTATTCTCAATTGATGGTACCCTGACTTCAGATAAATTTTGGAAAATACTTTGGCACCCTGAAGTTGGTTGAATAAATCGTCAATCCTGGGCAAGGGATATTGGTTCTTGATGGTTACTTTGTTCAACTGATAGTAATCCATGCATAATCGGAGAGATCCATCCTTCTTCTTCACGAAGATGATTGGTGCACCCCAAGGGGATACACTAGGATGAATGTGGCCCTTCTCTAGGAGTTTCTCAAGCTACATCTTGAGCTCATCAGGCTCATTTGTGATCATCCTATATGGCGCTCTTGAAACTGGCTCAGCTCCTGGAACAAGGTCTATATGAAAATCAATCTCTCTACGGGGCAATATACTGGGTAAATTTGAAGGAAACACGTCTGAAAATACCTTAAGGATAGGATGGTCATCAATAGATGGTTCCTTTTCTTCTTCTTCATCTCTATCACTAATGGTGATGACAAATAACAAGCATCCCTTTCGCATTCTCCGCTTAAGCTGCATTGCGGAGATCATACGAAGAGACATGGGTCTTTGAATTCCAATGATTACTATGGGAGAACCATGATCATCCTCACACTCGATCTTTTTCAAGTGACAATCTATCTTGGCTCTGTGGGCATAAAGCCAATCCATGCCAAGTACGATGCCATATGATCTAAGTGGTGTAACTCTAAGGTCTACTAAAGTGGTGGTATTGCCAATCTGAATCTGACATCCCCTAACCTCTATCTCCACTGACACTCTAGCCCCTGAAGCTAACTCCACTTCCCAACTAACCTCTTGTCTAATTGCCACTAGCCCGCAACGCTCCACAACCAATGGAGATATAATATAGTCAGTAGCTCCTGAATCAAATAATATAGATACACTACTACCTCTGATCATACCTGCAACCTTAATAACCGTGGCCTGATGCTTTGCTTGGTGGTTGTCAACCACTGCGAAGACCCTATGGGACTTGCCCATATCCCCAACTATCGGCTCTAATGCTGCCATCCTTTGACTGCCTGCCATCTGACCCTGAGGACACTCTCTCACCATGTGTCCCATGGCTCCACATGTGAAGCAAGCGCCACGTGCCTGAAACTGCACACCCTATGGTCTGGAGAAAGACTATCACCCTGTTCTACTAGAACCACTATACCCACCCCTGGAGGACTGTTGAATCCTTGTCGAAGGTGTGTAAGGAGCCTGAGATCACTGATCTTGCCTCTAACCCTATGACTGCCACTGCTTGAGCTTTACACCCTGCTGACTCTGTGGAGGCCTCTGCCTCTGGTTCTGCTATGATTGCTGCGAAGGAGGGGGTTTGGAGAACCCCGATGTGTGTCTGTTGTTACCCTTCCAATGGGGTTTCTGAAACCCATAAGTCTGGGGTATAGGGTTTCAATTCTGAGACCAATCTCTCGAGTCCTAAGGCCTCACCTAAATCTCCTCTGCTATCAAAGCCTTCTCCACAGCAACCCGAAGGCTCCCTAGAGTGGCCATCCTCACCGGTCCTGCTATGTCGACATTCAACCCTCTAATAAATCAGTTGACAAGAAGCTTCTCATCTTTCAGGTAGTCTACATATGGTAAGAGTTTGAAGAACTTGTTCTTGTACTGGGTCACTGAAAGACCCTTCTGCTGGAGGTCATGGAACTCATCCACCCTACGCTGTCTGTAATGCTCTAATAAGTACCTCTCCCTAAATCTCTCTGTGAAAATTTCCCATTTGAGAGTATCTATCACTAAGCCACACTTACATTCCTCCTATCTCCACCATGTGGAGGCCATTCCTCGCAATAGGTGGACTACTGCACATGCCTTTAGATTGCTCTCATAGGAGTGCAATGCAAAGCACCTATCCAAGCTCAAAAGCCATGCCTCTACTTCTACCCAGTCGGTAGATCCCCCAAAAGATGGCGGCTAAAGGTGCATAACCTCTTTGATTAGATCCCTTGGATCCCGACGTGCCCTCTCATAATACACTGGTGCTACTACTGGAGGTGGTGTTGGTAGGTGAATGGACTCGGGCTCATGCGCAGCCTGACTCTCTACGGGATTAGGAGGTGGACTCCTGCTCCGTTCCCGTTCTACTGTTCTATGGCTCCCTGAGTTCTGGTTCTCAACATGATGATCCACTGCCAGAAGCCTATCCTGGACTATGCGAATCAGGTTCTGTAGAGCTGCCAAGATGTCTCGGTTGGGGTCAACCGACCATTCGGGAGGAGCCTCTAGGTTCACTTCCAGAACTGATTCCTCCCTATCGACCTCTTCATGTGCCATGCATTCACGGCTAGGGCCTCTACCATGTTTGCGAGCTTGCTGCGTAGTTGGAGGCATCCTTATGAAAAAATAAAATAAAATGAAATAAACAAATAATTTTGGAGAAAAATTTAACTAATTTAAAATAAATCTAATAAAAATAAATATAATTTAATTAATTAAATAATTAAAGTGAAACATAATGGAGAAAGGTTCCTAGTGTTGGAAACCTTGCTCTGATACCAAAATGTCATGCCCAAACTTTTGGGCACAAACACAATAATTTTTTTTTTTAAAACTTATCCTAATAAACTAAATTCGCTAAATAATGCAAAAACAAGTCTTGTCTTAACTAAGTTTTGAACTAATCTAAAAACTTAATCGATTTGGTGAAAACTATTTTATATTTAACAATGGGATGTTGTTCCTCCAAGGAGTTAATATTATTCCTTCAATGAATAAATAATTAACTCATTTAAACAAGGTTCAAAATTAAATTGATAAGAGATATAATTAATCTCTAAAAGCCTTTTAATTGCTAGGAAATAAATTAATGAGTCCTAACACTTAGATTATTAAACCTATTATGAAAAATTAACATTAATTAAAATGTGCCTAACCAACTCGATTAAAAGGTCATCATGACTTACAACATCATTATAAATCCCCAAGGGTTAATCTCCAAAAGAGTTTAAATTTTAGAGCATCATATTTAAATGCTCATACATACACATGAGATATGAACTTAACTTAATTAGCCCATGTTTAGATATTATACATCCATATAAATATATATATATATATATATATGAAGGATGAAGGGTTTCTTTAATAAAACGTAACTAACACATAATATTAAGCTAAGGGATGGGGAAAACCCTATTCAAAATCAATTAGGGTATTTCCCCCCCTTTTAATTTCCCAACAAGAAAATAATAAAATATAATAAGGAGAGAAAACCTAAATTTAACTATATACTATCTCACCCTCTTTTATTTTTTTCTCTAAACTACTTATCTACCCTAACCCATTTCGGGTTAGGGTTTTATGTATTACATAGGGGGGGCCAAATGCAAGGGCGGAGGTGACCTAACATGGCCGCGAGTTTTTTTTTTTTGGCAAGTAGCAGCGCGGTGCAACACACAACGGTGATGGGGGGTTTTCTCATGAGGGCTCCCCGCAGGGATAGCCGCAGCCGTGCCTATGGGTCACGGCCCACAGAGGTGGTTGAGGCTGCTGCTATGGTATGTGGCCCACAGACTTGACTGTGCCACCATTGCGGGGTGCCACCCACAGGGGGGGCCAAAGCCTCCCTGACTATGGGTTGCGGCCCATAGAGGTGACTGCGGCTGCCGCTGGGGGTCGCCACCCACAAGGGGGGTGCTTCCCCTTTCCTCCACCTGCGTGCATTCCGCAGGGCCGAGGGGGGAGTAAAATGAAGTTTATGCATATACACACCCTAGCATTCTCTCCCTTTTTTTTTAAATACATATATGCAGGGTTGTAAAGACTGATAAAAAAAGGAAATTAAACCAACATCCTAAATGGCTAGATATTCACTTTCATGGTTAAATCATATATATATATATTTCCATATTAACCCTAGCTTAGAGTGAATATACTATATTTTTATTGCTTAAGACAATCTCTAACTATTCTATTTTCTTTAAGACATAAACAACAAGCTAGTAGATTTAGAATAATGCATTTCTCTCTCCTTTTTTTATCTAAATGCTAACTTTGGGATTAGATGGCTATTTAGTTTTAAATATATTTTCTACAGTAATTAAGTGACAAAATGAAATAAACTAGATTTTATATTCTGCAATAGATAAAATGACAGAATGTAATAATTTAAACCAGCAACTACCATAGCCTAGAAAACATTTAAAATCAACTTAAAGATAGATATATTAAATCTATTTTACTAAATTTGTATTTGCATTTAACTCAAAGGCCTATGTGCATGCTTTTCCCATTTTCCATAAGTTTATTTGCATGAGGAAATAAATGAACTCTACATTAAAAACAACATGAATGCAAACAACCTTATAATTTTTTTTTGTAAATGAGGGACTTAATAAAAACTCATACATTTCATTTTTTTGCAAAAATAACTAAGTAGAATAATGCATTTCTTTGAGCATATTAAAAGACAATGTAGATAACATTACAAATGGGTTTGAAAACCCTACTAGTCTCTCCTTTCCATTGAATGAGAATTTAAGATAAAATACATACTTTTCTTTGCTTTTGGAAAATAAATACAACATTTGGCTTTTCTTTACAAAGCTACAACATAAATACATCTCTATTTTTTTTTAATCTTTTTTGCAACACAAGTAAAAATCAGCAACTAATTCCTTTCTTTTTCCTTCCCATCCCATGCAACCTGCAAATACAACAAAAGGCTTGACCATGGAGTGCTCACCTCCCAGCCTAGGCTTACTAGAAGCTACCCCCAAGCTTGGAGAACCAAGCACTAGACGGGTTACACACAAACAATCACAACAAGAAAAGGGGTAAACACTCAACAAAAATTTTCCCAACCAAGGATACACTTCACCACAACTTCTGATGATATTCCACAGGTGGAAGTGGACCAAATACCATTGGGGAGACTGTAAGCATGAAACATCTCAAGCCACCTCATGGCAACCAAATATAACAAAAATACATCCCCACATCCTTATGCCCCCCAAAGGCATATAAGCCATATCTTCTCCCCTTATGACCCCCAAATGCATACGGAAGGCTATGCAATAAGGGTCACAAAGAACACCCTTGAGATCACTCTCCATAAAGGAGAGCCTCTCACCCAAGGCTGCCATACTTCTTCCACCCCAAGACTATCCTACTCTCCCAAGAGTAGAAGGCCTTGGACACTCCCAATACAAGAAAGCATAAAATGAAACAAAGGGAAGAAATTACACTTTCTTCTACAAAGCAAAATACATATAAACAACTTTTTCCATACAAGCATTTCTCCAAGCAAACATATACAACATAAACAAAAGGGAGTAAGAACCAACCTTAATCTGCCCAAGGGTTTGATAGATTTAGTTGGGGATGAGTAGCCCAAATCCACACAAACTCTTCACCAACACTTTGTCAAAAATTCTATCCTACAACTATTCTTCAAAATTTGCATGATCTCCAACAATGGAGAGTGGGTGATTAACTCACTAAGTCCCTAATCCTTTCCTAAGAAGGCCTCTCTCACTCTTCCCAACCCCTTGGATAGAGTGAGGGTTCTCATTGGTTGGTCTTCCCAACCACTTACATGTTGCTAAAACTGGAAAGAGAAAAGGTAAGAGAGGATGGGGAAGAGAGTCTGACACCAAAATGGAAGGTTGTCTATCTTAGGAGGAACCTTCTAAGTTGAATTTTCGCTCACCTTGGAAAAACCACTTTTTGAGGTGACTAAACAGTCACATGGGAGTAGTCACATGTTTAAAAATACCCCTAACCCATAGGTATACCCTTTGGACCTTTGGAAAAGCCTTAAAACTAACCCTAGGAGTCCATTTGACCCCTTAGAAACCCAACTGAAGTTAACCTATAGGTCAAACCTGAGTTGACCACTCCCAAGACTCCCTACCCAAGGCAAATTTGGGACCACACTCAAATGTTTGAAATGGTTTTGGTAGAAACAAACTCCCTCCAAGAGACAAGTCAAAATCAATGACACTAATCAGCACATGTGTCAAGTGACACAATAAAATACATTTATAAAAATCACACATGGAATTTATCTCTTGTTGGATTACACAAATTAATAAAATCAATTTAACACACATGCATCATTTACTTTCACAAATAAAATACGATGCGAATGGGGTGTTGTCTCTCCAAATAGACAACCCCTGGCGTTACAAACATACATAGGTCTAGGTTTGGTTCTCCATATTATTTCCATGGTCACATGGATAATTTTCCTGCACATCTCAATTTACACATTAGTAATTCCAAATAACCACAATATATTATTAAACACATAAATTTGAATACACATCAAACACTCATACAATTGATAATAATAAATCAATATCTCATATATCCCAATTGATCCACATAAGCAATTATCATAATCCTCAAAATTGATCCATTCATATTATAAGCATCCTATTTCTATCATCATAATGAAGTCCTGCAAATCCAATAATGACATACATCGTCTCAAAGTAATTCTATTCTAGCAACATATAAAGTTTCATATCCATAATGCATAAAAATGAGGCATCAATATACGTCGATGTTATCCAAATCATGGAATCATATAAGTTCTAAATCCATAGTGCATAAAATAAAGCATCCATAATAGTCTCAATATGAAAATAAAAGAAATGCCAAGATGAGTCAGGGTAGGGCCTCACACTTCCTTGGTACTTGTGCTCTATTATGACCGTTCAATCTATGTTGTAGATCCAACTCTTGAATTTTCATTGCCGTTGATCATTAACAAACTTCTTGCATGACATTCCAATCTTCTATAAATCTCCAGCTCATTGGAATCCTTCATTTAATAATGTATTTATTCATCCAATGCATTTTATTACTGCTCGGTTTATACTCGGTAAATACTGAACTTTACTTGGTAGACATTCTTTCTACTTTAACTGATACTGATAACCTTGGTGTTTAATGACTAGCTCCTTGATCGGTAAAATAGAATAGTATCAAACATTTACTCATTCTATTACATGAAATATTTTCTCCTTCTTATTCAGTCTTCAAATACACATATATAGGATATCAAAAAAATCAAAATAATATAATCTCATCACTGTCTAACTCGGTAATAGTTTCCCATTGAATAACTTATTACTCCCCTTGATTTTCACAGTCTTTCTGTGTCACTTACCGACATCTTTATACTCATCAAAACATACTCTTTAAGATATGGCAACATCATACTGAATCACAAAATCAATTGCTTGACATCAATGACAAAATAATATTATTAAGAAAGTAATCATCCTTTATCAATTATATCATCAATCTCCAACAACCTTCTCAATATCATCATACCAACAAACTTAATGTAATGCCAATAATCTCCCCCTTTGGCATTGATGGTAATAGCGACTTGATTTATTCGAATTGATCCCGACTACTGTTATTCTTCTCCTGTTATCCTTGAGCTGTAAACTTCTCCTATAATCTTCTCCCCCTATCATTAGTCTTCTCCCCCTTTGACAACAATGCCAAAAGTAAAACTAATCCATGATTACTTCCTCTGTGAAGTAATTTCCTTGTTGTTAAAACATATACAAATGTATCATCTCAGTCTCGGTCAGGGCATCTTGTCTTCATTCACTGTTTCGTGCACAACTTTAGACGACCTTCTAAAGTGTTTAAATCAGCATCAACTCGCAAATAGTATTCTGTAGAGTCATAGAAATGATGCTTTCACCAAACTCTGTCAGTGAGTACTAGATAGGGGTAGGACCCCTAACTTACTTCTGAGATACTCAAAAGTGTCCCTCAGTAGTGGCTTTATGAAGATGTCTGCTATATATTCCTTTGTGCTAACATATTCCAATACAACTTTCTTTTCTTGAACTTCTTCTCTTAGATAATGATACTTTATAGAGATATGCTTAGTCTTAGAGTGCTACTGGATTATTTGAAATGTTAATAGCACTTGTATTATCACAAAATATAGTTACTGGCTCAGTAACTATCTCATTCATACCTTCCAACAATTGTTTGATCCATGCTATATTGGTACAATTCAATGTTGTAGTGACATATTCAGCTTCAGCTGTTGACTGTGAAATGCATCCTTATTTCTTGCTAAGCCAACTCACTAGTCTTTCTCCCAAAAAGAAATCTCCACCGCTTGTGCTTTTCCTGTCATCAATATTTCCTGCCCAATTAGCATCAGTATAGACTTTTAAGTCAAAATCATTCCTCTTTTTATATAGTAAACCATAATCTCCAGTGCCTCTCAAGTATCTGAAAATTCTCTTGATTGCTATCATATGGGTTTCTTTGGGATCTGCAGAAAATCTTGCAGCTATACCTACTACATGTGCTATATCAGCCCTACTGTGAACTACATATTGCAACTTTCCAATCATAGATTGATAAAGTGTCTCATCAATAGATGCAGATTCATCATTCTTTGATAGTTTACAATTAGTAGTCATAGGAGTACTTACAGGTTTAGAATCCTCCATTCCAAATTTCTTCAAGATTTCCTTTATATACTTGGATTGAGTAATGAAAATCCCATTTTTCATTTGCAGTATCTGTAAACCTATAAAATACTTTATTTCACCGATTAATGACATCTCAAACTCTTTGCACATTTCATTTCCAAAGTTCTTGCATAAAGAATGATTTCCACAAAAAATAATATCATCAGCAAATATGGCTGAAATCAGTATTCCATTATCCTCATCATTCTTCATATACATGTTGTTGTTTTCACTAGTCCTCATAAATCCAATCTTGATTAAGTAAGAGTGAAACCTTTCATACCATGCTCTAGGTGCTTTCTTTAGGCCATATAAATCTTTGTTCAACTTACATACTTGATCTTTATTCTTCTCTTCAATAAATCCTTCAGGTTGTTCAATATAGACTTCTTCTTCTAGTGTACCATTCAAAAATGCAGATTTAACATCCATTTGATATACCTTGAAATTTTTGTAAGGAGCATATGCCAACAATGTTCTCACTCCCTCAAGTCTTGCCATAGGTGCAAAAGTCTCACCATAGTCTATTCCTTCTTCTTGAGCATAACCTTTGCAAACTAGCCTTGCTTTATTCCGAATGACCTCACCTTTTTCATTTAGCTTATTTCTCAAAAAACACTTTGTACCGATTACATTTTTCTCTTTTGGTCTTGGGACTAGTGTCCATGTTTCATTTTTCTTTATTTGCTCAATCTCTTATGTCATAGCATTCACCCAATATTCATTTCTTAATGCCTCTTTTACTATCCTCGGTTCAAACTCGGATATCAGACATGTGTTATGTCTCAGTTTGTTCCTTGTTATCACTAGAGCATCCTTATCTCCTATAATTTGACTTGATTCATGATTTCATCTGACATATTTTGCTAATATAGGCTCGGTAGGCTCTGTATGATATTCTTCATCACTTGGTAACTGAGTATTTTCTTCATCGGCTTTCTCGGTTAGACTTCTCGATTGTACATATACAAACTCTTCATAATCTTTTGGTTCTTTGGAGTTTCCTTCATCATTCCTTTCTACAAATTCATCAATTTTCACATTTACACTAAATCCAGTATTTTATTAGATGATTTGATCAGACATTTAAATGCTTTACTCCTAGAGGAATAACCAAGAAATGTTCCTTCCTCACTTTTCTAATTAAATTTTCCATTTCTGTCATCTTTGTGAGCATAACATCTACTTCCAAATATTTTTAAATAACTTACATTTGGTTTCTTGTCATACCAAATTTCATACGGTGTCTTCATAGTTCCTTTCTTCATTTGTACTCGGTTCAGGGTGTAAACTGTAGTGCTTATCGCTTCTCTCCAAAATATTTGAGGTACTCTCTTTTCTATCATCAAGGTTCTGGCACAATCTACAATTGATCTATTTCTTTTTTCAGCTATCCCATTTTGTTGTGGTGTTCTCGGTGCAGACACTTGTCTCTTTATACCATGATCATTGCAAAATAAGTTAAATTCATCTGAAATGAACTCTCCTCCTCTATCAAATCTTAGACATTTCAACTATCTTCCTATTTCATTTTCAACTCTTGCCTTATACCTTTTGAACATTTGAAAGGATTCTGATTTCTCTTTTAAAAATATAATTGACATCATCCTTGAGTAATCATCCACAAATAATATGAAGTATTTATCACCATAATAACTTTGAACTCTCATAGGACCACAAAGATTAGTGTGTACAAGATCTAAAATTCCTTTAGAAGTGTAAAACTTGTAAAGCTTGATTTTGTCATCTTACCCATCTGGCATCCTCGACATATTGCATTCTTAGGTTTTTCCAAGCTTGGTAGACCTCTTACTCGATGCTTCTTACTTATTTTGATTAGGTTATCAAAATTTACATGACAAAACCTTTTATGCCATAACCAGGTTGTTACTACTTATCAGATTGCCATTAGTTTTATGTCAAAGTTATACTATATACTATAGTCGGTTAACACTACTGAATCATGCAGTCGGTATACACAGAGAAGTCGGTATGCACAGTCTAGTCGGTTACAGAAGAAAATAGTCACAGAACACAGTATACACCGAGCTGTCTACCGAGTATCTTTTCATGTCTACCGACCAGCAAAGATGACACACCAAGTTGATATAAACTGAGTGAAATGTGTTACCAGATTCATTGAACCTGGACATGCTTATGAAAACATGTTACAAGATCGAGGCACATCTAACCGTTATCACATTGGAAATTGCACTAGAAGATTGTGTATGATTTCGAGGTCATCTAACCAATGAAATATTTTGCATGATTATTCATTCAATAAATTGTGTTTGTAAGATCGAAGCAATGAATTGGATCACCGTCTTAAGAGATCCATTTATATAGCATGAGTTAAAGGTGTATGTATGCATGTAAGAAGACTGTTACAGAGACACAAAGGTCATCGAGAAGGTATTCAAAGAACAATGGAAGAACAGAGTAAACAGAAGGGTTTATCGAGTTGCCATATGGGTTACCGAGGTATGCTATAAGCAAGGCAATCTATTCTGAGCACATAGAATCTACTATAACATTTCAGATGTAAAGTTGCAGATATTTGTAATGATTTTATTGTAATATTGTGAAGTTGAAAGAGAAACCTTTAACAGGGTAAAAGACTCTAATCAAGTCTATAAATTGTAAAGCCTCTAACCAGGTGCAACATTTAGATTATGTGTTGTAAAATCCTTTAGCAAGGTAGATCTAATAGATCTTATTGCTCCTAACAGGGTAAGCTATCAAAAATAGCTAAACATGTAGCTCTAACTGAGCACTCTTTATTATTGCAGTAGTGAAGTTGTGGGTGCCATCCCCACCACAGTTTTTCTCTCTAACCAAGAGTTTCTGCGTAACCAAAATATATGTGTTATGGAGTGAATCATGTATGATTGTTATCTATTTGTTTTAGCTTTATATTATGTTATTGCACTATTCGGTTTATGCATAACAGTAAAGATATTGTTCAAGAAAAGTTTTGGAGTACTAATTCACCCCTCCCCTCTCAGTACATTAGCTTTCCATATTGGGCCTAACAATTGGTATCAAAGCTCATATCTTGGAAAAGGGTTTAACTACCTAAAGAGAAAGATCTTATCAATGGAAGGCTATAAACAATCTCAGAGGATTGTGTACCTGCAAGAAGAACTGGATCTTGCTAATCAAGTGATTGCAAACATGCAAAGGCAAATGCAAAAATCTCTGAAAGTGAGAAGAAGATTATCTGATGATTTGCAAGACTCTCAAGAGTTAGTGGAACAAATTGAGACATCATCTGAGAACAATATATCTGAAGAAACTGAAGAAATGATTGGAGTATTGAAAGAAAAGAACAAAGCACTGGCTGATCAATTGAAAGCAATGAAAAGAGAACATGAACATTTCAGCACACAGATGACTAAAAATTTTGATGCATTAAGGACAGCTAAGGATAAAGCAAGAGATCTAGAAAGAGAGAATCAACAACTTGAAGTCTTAGTATCTGATAAGAATGATGAAATCACAAGGTTGACTGGAATTCAACAAAAAGTATCAGATCAACTAGGTTATGCACGTCATGAAGCAATTCTGAACAGTGATGAGAATCAAGCATTGAGACTTGAAGTATCAAAGTTGACCGATGAGCTTGAAATAGAGAAGAAATCCAAAGAAACACTGAAGAAGAGTTATGAAGCATGAAAGATGTTGGATGAGCAACTGAATACAAGAAGACCCAACAAAGATGCAGGACTCGGTTACAAAGGAAAAGACTCTACCAAAAAAGGAATTCATAGTACCAAGAGAGGAGAATCATCTAAGCAAGCTGGAAATAGGAATAACATCAAAATAAAGAAGCCTATTTGCAACTACTGTGGAAATCAAGGTCACATTGCCAACATATGCCAAATCAAAAAAGGTAAGCAACCGAATGTCACTAAGTCCAATGGTTATTATTACAATTGCAATAAATATGGTCACGCATCTAATCAATGTAGGACAAAGTCTGTTAACAATTATCAGAAGGCAAAATTCAAAGGGTTTTGTAAAAACTGCAATAGATATGGACATAGTACTGAGAAGTGTTGGATTAAGCAAAAGAACTATATGTGGTATGCACACCGAGTAAATGCTAGAGGTTACCAAACTCACATAGATCCTTACCGACAGTATTCTGTAGGACCATGGGATTACAATACAAGGATATGGTGTGAATGTTGTGGAAGATATGGACATATAAGTGCCAACTATTTTATAAGGTTTGGAATGAACAACTGAAGATCATGGAGAAATCCTGGTATGGCATGTTTTCATTGTCACAAAGCTGGACACTTGGCTAGAGATTGCAGAGATCAACCTAGAAAAGACACTGAAGAAATAAAAGAAAAATTAAAGATGATTTGGATGAAGAAGGAAATTGTGTCAAATGAAGAAAGCGCCTTACCTACCGAGTTAGGTGCACCTATTCCAAATTAATCGATAAAGGTATGAAGGGACTGTATTCTCTGAAGGTTCAAATTTTAACTGTTCCTATTCTATTATGTACTAAATTCAAAATCTGCATAGTTAAGATGTATTATTAAGTTTGAAATTCTATCAAAGTCTTTTGAAGCACTTTACAGGAAACCTATCAAGTCGGTGTATACAGGAAGCCTGTCAAGTAAGTGTATACAGGAAGCCTGTCAAGTCGGTAAATGAAGGAAGATTGGTTACTTGGTTAAAACAAAAAAAGGAGAGTAAATCGGTTAAAGAGGAATCGAGTGCATTTAATGTTTTTGACCTAACCCGCACGAAGCCCGATAAAGTATTTTGTGTACTTAAAAGAATTTTCGCGGTCATTTACACTTACCAAGTTTTCAAGGAAGCGGAGCAAGCGATTCCAAGACGATCAAAGCCTCATTCAAAGCAAATTCAAGGTATTTACATCAATCTCATTGCACTGTTAAGCTAGTTTACCAATCTTATCTAGTTGCCATTATCTGCTAAGTATAAAGCATCTGTTGTTTGAAATCTTGAAACCCTAAGGACTCTTTACTAGTTTTTACCTGAAATCTTCAATGGCGCCCAAGATCCAAGATCCCATAGTTATCAAGAATGTAGAGAATCCCTCACTGAAATACTCTTTGACTCCCAAAGTCGCTTCTGAACCGGATGACAAAACTGCCTTTTCACTCATCCTGGATTGAGTCTTGTTAGTCGAAGATGTGAGATTCTTCACCAAATGTCCTGTTGCAGAACTCGATCATGTTGAAATCACAGACACATATGATGAGCTATGTACCGATGGTAAAATGGATAGCAAGTATGAGCACATTAAGATCAAGGGATTAACTGAAGCCCTAACCTATCCCCGTGTGTTCAAACCCTAGTGGGTCAAGTTTGTTCTGAGTAGAGTTCATGATGATTTCATGTGGCTAGAAGAGAAACCATTTAAAATCACCAAGGAAATCATTCATGTGATCACCGGTTATCCTATCTATGATCATGCCCGAGCATAGAAGATGATATCACAGACGGAATTAATCAATTTAACCGAAGTAGAATCTAATTACAGAGGACTAAAACTGAACAATGTCACTGATGTAGAACTTAATTTTGCTATTAGAGTAATTGGTTACTGTTTCTTCCAATCAGCAAGGGAAAATAGTGTACCCTATGTAGCAGTTGACTTAGCTTATAAAATTGTGAAAAAGGGAATGAAAGTTGACTTATGTGAAGTGTTATTGAAGAACTTGTTTGAGAATCTGAACACAATAAGGAAGCCGAAGAAGAACAACTTGGCAAATACTCTAAAGTTTGGTTCACTTCTGATATGCATGTTTTTCTACTTTGAAAATTTCTTTCCATCATTTGGTAAAGTAGTTTGGGGGGTACACCGACCAATAACCCATTAGATTAATGACTTCATCAAGAAGTTAGGAGATAATTTCAATGATATCATGGATGACTACTTCAATAAATTTCAAGAGAAAATTCATAACAGGTACCGAATTCCATCCCAGCTAGTGGAGAAATATAAAGATGACATATGCTTTGAGGTAGACACCGATTACTATTATGTGAATGTTGTGGAACCAAGAAATTAATATTTTCCACCTATGGGTTACGAGATTGACTTTGACATCACACAACAGCAAGTTGATGCATTTCTTACATTACCAAGGCATACTATCGAGCTAAGATATGGAACCTATGAAGAAGTAAAGGAAAAGGTAAAAATGAGCATTGTAGTACCCAAAGCTACAAGAAAGGCAACAAAGATGATTAAGGAATTATTTGAGAAATTCAGAGAAGACTCTTCCTCTACACCTATCAAAGGCACTCTTGCCATCACCAAAGAGGAATCTGAAGCTCAAGAGGCAGCTATAACACTGAGCACCGAATTGCCTAAGGGTAAAGTGTTAAAAAGAAAGAAACTGGACACTTCAAAGGCCCTACTGACACCTCCAACAAAGAGACCTAACACAAGAGCATCTGGAGCATCACCGAGTAAGAAACAAAAGAGTGTTACTATTCCCAAGGTAACCAAGACCTACAATAAATCTACTCAGAGACTCATTTTGGCAAAAGAGTCTAGTGATACAGAATATGAAGATGCAAACAAATTCTAGATTGTCAAGAGCAAGAAGGTAAATATACATAGTGTTGAAAACTTCTATGCTAATCTGAAAGAATATGGTGGATTTGGTTCATTTAGATATGTCAAGTATGAAACTAGAAATAATGACGAGAAGAGACAAATTGAAGAAGCTATTATCTGCACACTTCTAAAGTTCCGGTTAGCTCCATTGGAACTAGTTAAGTCACTTCCAAATGAACTTTACTTGCATACTGATAATAGGTGGAAGTATGCAATGGACTCAAAGAAACAAATCAGAGAACGAAGTCTAGTCCATCTCTTTCCTGATATGTCAGTAGCAGAAATAAAGGAACATCTGACAACCTATAATTCTAAGTTTCTTGTCAAACAAAGAGCCTTAAAACTTATGAATGGGCTATATATTGACGTAGAAAAGGAGACAAAAGAAAAGTGGCAGGAAATATTCAAAATCAAGGAAGCCAGTGAATAAACTATAGTTGAAATCATTTATGTCACCAAGCACAATCCTGATGTCACCGAGCAAGGTCCTGATGCTACCGAACAAGACCCTGCGGACACCATTCAAAAAGATGAAGATGTCATGGATACAGAAGCACGAGAGGAAGAAATGATAGAAGGCACTACATATGAACAACTTGTATCTAGTGAATCCATTTTAGAACAAGTTTAGCCTTACCCCCTGGTCAAGCAACCTGTCTCAACCGAAGCTCCTCAGGATACAACACAAGGCACTAAAGGTCACAAGTCTACAACAGGAGAAGATACTACTCTAGAACAGACTTCACAAGCACCTTCAAGCACTAAAAATGTTACAGCTGAGACACCCAGTACCGAGACACTAAAAGATACCACAACGGCTATAGGAACCGACCAAAGTGTTGCCTCTACCGAGCAACCTACCGAGGGTAATCAAGCCTCACAAGCTATTGTCTTGGTCCAACCGGCCAAAGGTAAAGAAAAGAAAGTGAAAAAGCATAGTTTCAAAGTTGATTTGTCTAAACCAATAGTGTTGCCCAATGTGGATATATCAAAATTAAAGGGGCAAGCACTCATTGATTTTGGTGAACTATGCAAAGCAAAGGCCGAACAAAAAAAATAGATGGCCATACAAAAGAAGAATAAAGTACTTCAGAAGGTGAAGACACTGCTATTAGATATGCTACCTATAGCTACAATGTCAACCGATGCAGCCATCCATATTCAATTGGATGAACTCCTTAATCAAATAGAAACATCCGGAGTTGATGCATCTGAGTATTTGAGCAAGCTGAAAGACAAGGAGCTCACTGCAAAAATGATAGAAGAGGTACATAAAGCTTTAGCTATTGGCAAGGTCAAACTTGTCAAATTTATTGCTGAGTTGACTCCTCAACTTAAGCACATTCATTATTTATTTCAGAAACTCTACACATTTTCTTCATTCATTAAAGACATTAAGAATAAAACAAAGACAATTGAGAAAGAGATCACCGATCTCTCAAGCAAGTTGACCACAGAGCCAAATTCAATTCAGAATTTCTACACAAGGTTACAAAAGCTCATGGCTCAACAATTGGACTTAAGAAATGAAGAACATAGGATCCGGATGGACATAATGACACTTCAGACATTATTCCTTCCTCATCTTTCATCTATCCAAGAACAGATCAACATAGCCACATACTTGTCTACTACACAAGAGGGAAGCACTCTTGATGGCTTAATATCACTATTGGCTGATATTCAAGTGCAAAATTCTTTAATGGACAGTGTAAAGGATGCACTCTCTGTCGCTCTGACCGATGCCCGGAACAAGTACAAATCCATTTTTGACTAGTTACTGCCCCCGGATGGAAATTAAGTTTTTGATGTTTGTCAAAAAGGGGGAGTGATACTATATTTGTGGAGTTATATGATATAGTCTTGGGGGAGTGATACCATATATCTGGGGAGTGATACAGTTTTGATACAGTATTTGGAGTATAGTATACAGGGGGAGTATACCGAGCAAAGTAAGCAGAGTATCCAAGAGCAATGAACTGAGCAGTATACAGAACAATAAGCAAAGCAGACAGAAGAGATCACCAAGCATACAAAATGAGAGTTATGTATAGTATATTGACAAGGGGAGTATATCTAAATATACTATTTCATTGACTATTATATATACTGTCAGTATAGTCATTTTGCAAAGTATATAGATTTTTGAGTTATAACTTTGAAAGTAGTTTTTGTCAAATATCTCAACTAATGTCAAAAGGGGAGATTGTTACTACTTATTAAATTTCCATTAGTTTTATGTCAAAGTTATACTATATACTCTAGTCAATTAACACTACCGAATCATGCAGTCAGTATACACAGAGAAGTCGGTATGCACAGTCTAGTCGGTTACAGAAGAAAGCAGTCACAGAACGCAGTATACACTGAGCTGTCTATCAACTATCTTTTCATGTTAACCGACCAGCAAAGATGACACACTGAGTTGATATACACCCAGTGAAACGTGTTACCAGATTCATTGAACTTGGACATGCATATGAAAACATGTTACAAGATCGAGGCACATCTAACCGTTACCACATTGGAAATTGCACTAGAAGATTGTGTATGATTTCGAGGTCATCTAACCAATGAAATATTTTGCATGATTATTCATTCAATAAATCATGTTTGTAAGATCAAAGCAATGAATTGGATCACCGTCTTAAGAGATCTATTTATACAACATGAGTTAAAGGTGTATGTATGCATGTAAGAAGACTGTTACAGAGACACAGAGGTCACCGAGAAGGTATTCAGAGAATAGTCGAAGAACAGAGTAAACAGAAGGGTTTACCGAGTTACTATATGGGTTACTGAGGTATGCTATAAGCAAGATAATCTATTCTGAGCACATAGAATCTGCTATAACATTTCAGATGTAAAGTTGTAGATATTTGTAATGATTTTATTGTAATATTATGAAGTTTAAAGAGAAACCTTTAACAGGGTAAAAGACTCTAATCAAGTCTATAAATTGTAAAGCCTCTAACCAAGTGCAACATTTAGATTATGTGTTGTAAAATCCTTTAGCAAGGTAGATCTAATAGATCTTGTTACTCCTAATAGGGTAAGCTATCAGAAATAGCTAAACATGTAGCTCTAACCGAGCACTCTTTATTATTACAATAGTGAAGTTGTGGGTGCCATCCCCACCACAGTTTTTCTCTCTAACCAAGAGTTTCTGTGTAACCAAAATATATTAGTTATGGAGTGAATCATGTATGATTGTTATCTATTTGTTTTAGCTTTATATTATGTTATTGCACTATTTGGTTTATGCATAACAGTAAATATATTGTTCAAGAAAAGTTTTAGAGTATTGATTTACCCCTCCCCTCTCAGTACATTAGCTTTCCATATTGGGCCTAACACAGGTATCTTCTATTTTTGCATACAGACAATTGTTCCGAGTTGAGTCAAGATAAAATGTATTACATCTTGTTTGAGTCCCGGTAGCAGCCAAATTTCCATGTTTGTCATGAACTTTGACAATTCCTTTTTGAAATTCTATTCAGTATCCTATATGGTTTAGCTGTGCTACACTCAACAAATTGTATTTCAGACCTTCAACCCAATATACATCATCACATTTAGCATCTTCAAGAAGTGTGATAGATCGTTTACCTTTCATAGGATATGGTGCATCATTTCCAAATCTTACATAACCTCCATCATAATCTTCTAATTTAACAAACTTGTGCTTATCACCTGTCATGTGATGTGAGCATCCACTATCTATGATCCAAGAATCATTATTATTTATGTGTGATATTAAGGCTTTTTCTTCATACCTTTCTTCATCTGATCCATCTTTGATAGCCACATATACAACTTCCTCTATCCCATTCCCATCAGATTTTTCATCATTGGATTCCTTATTAGCTACTAGGTATGTCTTTCTATCTCTCCTTCTAAAGTCTCATTGCCCTCTATATTGGTTGTCTTTCTGTCTGTCATCTCGGTATTCTCTCTTTTCACTAGATTATTTGTTAGGACAGTTTGAAGCCATATGTCCAATTTTATCATAGTTAAAACATTTCAAAGGTAACTTTCCTTTATACTTCCCTTTGCCTCTCGATAACCTTCTGGCTAATAATGCTTCAAACTCTTCTTGCTTTCTGATTTCCTCATATAGTTTGTGTACTTCTTCCATGTTTTTGTGATATCTCTCACTTGCTCCACTGTGATTTCCTTCAGCATACTTATACATTCTATCATTGTAATCATTAGATTCATCAAGATGAAAAGAACTAAATGCAGATTCAACTTTGTTAACCAAAGACCCACTGTTATCAAAATTACTCAACTTAAAAGCATGTAGCTTACTAATAGTAGCATCCAAAGAGACTGGCATGTTTGGTACATACCTTAATTCATTAATTGCAGAGGCTCGAATGGCATAAGCAGGTAGAAGTGTTCTCAACAACTTACTTGTTACATCCTCTTCTTCAATAGTTCCTCATGCTCCTTTGATTTGATTGACAGTTTCCTTTAACCTTGTACTATATTGGATTATGTTCTCACCTTAATTCTTTCTCATGGATTCAAGTTGTCCTCTTAGACTGTCTACTTTTTCTCTTTGAACATGTTCATCACCACCATACATAGATATAAGCTTATTCCACATAGCTTTGGCATCATTACAACCTTCTAGATCATTAAATTCTAAGTCAGTCAATGCTAATGTTATTTCAATCATTTCTTGAATATGTTCTTGCTTTGCCTTTATCTCTTCCATTGTCATCGGGTAGGTGCTTGGTGCAGTGTAATCATTCTCCAGATAATATGTTGCATATTCTCCAATTCCTGATAAGTGCAACTTCATCCTTTTCTACCATGTGGAGAAACTTGACTTGTTCAACTTTGGTGCATCCCTTTTATACATCTTCGGATCTTGCGTCAAGTTCCTTTAAAATTTTCTTTTAGAGTTCTAGCTCTGATACCAATTGTTAGTTAGATGAGAGGGGGGGTGAATCAGATAAACTCACAATACAAAATATTCATCAGATTCAACCTCGGTAGAACTTACTTGATATGCAACTATGACTGTAAATCATTCAAACTCATAAATTGATAAACTTGAAACATCAAAACACATTTAACACTAGATTTAATGTAGAAATGCAAATAGGGAAAAACCACTGTGGGATTTCAGACCCATTAAGAAAATATACTCTCGGTTAAAAGCCAATCCTATTAAAGATTACATAAACACATTGCTAGATGTGACCCGGTCAAGGGATTTCCCTTAGATCTATCAGAATCTTTCACTTTGTTAGAAGTGACCTTGTCAAAGGATTTCAAACACTCATTCAGAATATTACCTTGCTAGAGGATTTACAAATAAGACTGTTAGGTCCACTCAGTTAAGAGATTTCCTGTCACTTACAAAAATAAATAACAGTAATAAAATATATCTGCAACTTCACATCTGAAATGTTAAAACAGACTCTATGTGCTCAAAATAATCTTGTCATAAGACTTATCTTCCTCCTTGCTGGGCTTCTCAATCTGTTTTTCAATCAGATCTCCAATCTTCTATACTCGGTAATCACCTCTGCAGTATCACTGCTCTTCTATTTGCCCACATTCTTTGTTCATCAACTTTTCCTTATTTATAAGCAATTCCAAACTGCTTGATCTCCTTAATCACATTTCCCATGATTAATCTTAGCCATCAGATCTTCAAACTTGACTAGGTTCATTGAATCCTTCGAACTAAAAAATGTTTTTATCTTGCCTTGAAACTTGTATACCTTCCTTGGTACTTGTGCTCGGTTATGACCGTTCAATCTATGTTGTAGATCCAACTCTTGAATTTTCATTGTTGTTGATCCTTAACAAACTTCTTGCGCGACATTCCAATCTTCTATAAATCTCCAACTCATTGGCATCCTTCATTTAATAATGTATTTATTCATCCAGTGCATTATGTTACTACTCGATTGATACTCGGTAAATACTGAACTTTACTCGGTATACATTCTTTCTACTTTAACCGATACTGATAACCTTGGTGTTTACCGACTAGCTCCTTGCTTGGTAAAATAGAATAGTATCAAACCTTTACTCATTCTATTACATGAAATCTTTTCTCCTTCTTATTCAGTCTTCGAATACACATTTATAGGATATCAAAACAATCAAAATAACATAATCTCATCACTATCTAACTCGGTAATAGTTGCCCATTGAATAACTTATTACTCCCCTTCATTTTCACATTCTTTCTGTGTCACTTACCGACATCTTTATACTCATCAAAACATAATTTTTAAGATATGGCAACATCATACTGAATCAAAAAATCAATTGCTTGGCATCAATGACAAAATAATATTATTAAGACAGTAATCATCCTTTATCAATTATATCATCAATCTCCAAGAACCTTATCAATATCATCATACCAACAAACTTAATGTAATACCAACAAGTAGTTGCAAGAATAAACCCCTTTTTATCCTAGTGTCTACAAGAATGGCATTAGTAGTTTAGGGGGGCCTTCTACAACCAAAAGAAACCTACATCTCTTGTTAGTATCATCTAGGTTTAATCAAAGTTAAATTTCAAAATGAAAAAGATTAAATGCAAAAACAAACAAGATTACAGAAACTAGAGATAAAATAGAACAAACCAAATATGCAGCAGTAACAACCACATATGCAACAAAATAAATTAGACATGCACGATAGGTTACCAAGGATGCAATGAAGTAGACCAAAATGCAATGAAAGTAGATATGGACATAGTTTAGCAGAAATACTAGATAACCAGAAATGAGGTAGAAATAACCAAGGATGCTCTAGGACCTTTCGAAAATGCGAAAAAAATAACCAAATATAGGACAACAAAAAATACTAGTAGAAACATATATGAGACAAAAATTAAACCTACTAATGCTATAAAACTTCCAAAAATGTGAAATCATCATAGATCTAACATACAACTTCTAAAAAGGCTGCAAAACTCAAGAAAATGATGAAATGGAAGGAGAAAACATCTTTTATATAAATCTCAAAGAGAATCAAGGGTTTAGATTAAGAGGGTAAAATGTGAATGGTCTTGATCACATAGTTGAAAGAGAATCAATAAGATTTGTGGGTAGGTAAAGATGGAAAAAGGAGATTAAGGGTTGAAAAGGTAAAAGATAAGGCTGAATAAGATTAAGAGGTTGATTTGAAATAAAGAGCTGAGATTAAAGAGTAGGTAATTTAGGGAGACATGTTGTCATGTGGATAAAAAGAAAAATGTAAGTTATAGTATTTATTTAATTAATAGAGGAAATGCTAGATAAATTAGATAAATAAATTATTTATTTAATCTAGAAAGAAGAGGCTAAGTGAATTAATTAAATAAGTAAACATATTCATTTAATTAACAGAAGACAGTAAGATAAAATGATTACAAGATAATTTTAGGTATCTACAATAATCAATATACTAATGTTATTAGATGATAAGTAAATCTCCTCATTATTTAAGTAAATAAACAATATTATTATCTGACATTTAAACATTGTAATTTCATTTAAATAAATCTAATTAACAAATAAATATTAAGGATACATAGATAGATAGATATCATCCTTGCCTCAATTCTTTATTACTATACTTATCTAAGTTGATAACTCAAACAATTATAAGAATATACTCAAAGCACAAGTAGTAATACCCAAATCCTGGTCGTAAGTTGGATTTAAGAAGTAAATCGGGATAGCCATAACTAAAATTTACATCATCGGTTATGAATATTACTAAACTAAATGACAGGTATGGAATTATAAACTAAATTTAGTAATTCTATAAATTAGATTTTAAAATGGAAATAGCACAACGTTCACTCGGCATGACGCATAATGAAGGCTTGGAAGCTTGACACGGCGGATACCTTACCAAACTCAACTATGCACCAGAACCTTAATCTATAAATAATAGCTCTTCAGACAATGTTGTTAGTCACACAGCTTAGTTTTGGTTCCAACACTCATATTCGATAAAGCTTTAACTAGGTATAGCTCATTGAAGATATATTTCTAAAATATAACCAGAGACTAGCAATAGGCAACAAATATGAGAAACTAAAATCTAAAAGACTGGCGAATTAAACTATGTATTAATTCTATAAACCCTTTCGCTCTTGTTTTAAGGAATTAGAATTCAACTTATACATGCTTTTAACTAGAGACCGCTTAGAAAATTCCACCGATCTTAAACCATTAAATAAACAAATGTATAAAGGGATCCATCATCCAAGAGTGAATAGTGGTTGGGTGACCTCCTTTTAACCCATCTTCTCGATTATTTTAGGCTATGACCATTAAATAAACAAATGTATAAACGGATCCGTTAGCAAGAGTGAATAGTGGTTTTAAATAACCTTTTAGAGTGAGTAGTGGCTGGGTGACCTTCTATTAATCAATTTTCTCAACTATTTTAAGCCAAGATCATTAAATAAACAAATGCATAAATCGATTCATTATGCATGACTTAATAGTAGTTTTAAATAGTCTATCTTCTCAAAATGAATTTTATGTTGGTATTGACATAGTAAGTTGTTGTGTTGTTATTCTTATCATCAACATTTAAACTCTATACATATGCTTATATTTAATGTTTAAATGGGGATGAGGTCCCCCATCTGTGATCTCACAAGTTCATAACTCTAGTTCAAAAGTGCTTACTCCTATTAACAAAAAAATAATCATAATTCTAAAATAGTTTTGTTCTCAAAATAATTTTTAAAGATATAAGTAATTTATACTTTTATTATTTTCTAGGAAATAATACATGCACTCTCAATTATTTTTAAATTTAATTTAAAATATTTTTTTTGAAAGTTAGGGTTATGAAATAAACAAGTTATTTGGGAGTTCAAATATTAAATTGAACAAACATGGTAACACTTTCTTAAAAGCATAGCCTATATTGGTTTAATCATCTTTTTTCAAGCTATTTTCACTTAAATCCAAAAGTTTAGCTTGCTTCAAAATAATTTATTTTTTTATGACTTATCCTATCTAAAGTAGAAATCAAATTATCATAATTAATATTGGAACTCAATCCTATATTCAAATGCATAATCAAACATCTAATCAAACATCAAAAAGCTATTTTTTAGTTCTATCATTGGACATAGACCCAACATATTCAATCCAACAAATAAGATCAACTTTTGATGCGAGTGACAATATGTTTGTTTCTTGAAAGACTCATGGAGCATAAACTATGAAAAACCTATAGTAACTTATTAGTTTTACTAGATATGGAGAACCTAAACATCCCAACATTAAAGTGTGACCATCTATTCCTAACACCCCTATAGATTTAGTGTCCAATGAGGAACAAATGGTTTTTCAACCCAAGTATTCTCTCATCAATCAAGAGTTCTTGGAAAATATTGCTAATGTGGATATAGTGGACCACCTCACATGCATGCATATGTATACCATCTTATCCAACCTCCTCATGTGTGGTACTAAATTTATACTAAGCTTTGATGCATCCCAATTGTTAGATATAGTTAAACCTATTACCCCATAACCTCCTCCAAAAAATCCTTGAGACCCTCTTTTTGAGATTGAGGATGTTGTGGTGATTCATTTACCCCATGTCCTATCAATATTCCTACATTGGAGAGTAGACCATAAATAATCCTTAACCCTCAACATCCTCTTGTGTCCTCTACTCAAATGTTTTTTTCACTTAAGTAGAATTTCCAGCCTTTTACCCCCCCAAAATTGATCAATACTACCTTATTAGGTAATGTATCAATTCCCCTCTCTCACACACAATATTTTACACATGATGATATCCCTCTCAAGTACAAGTTCAATTTTACTCATCTCAACCAATCCTCCACACTACTCACACTTTCTTGTTGTCTTCCACTTAAATGTCATAGTGCATTCCTCAATTTACCTACACAACACAATTTTAAACATCACATGCTCTTGTAACTCTACATAATCCCTTAATTGCACAAGGCTAATACCCCTCTAAACCACGAGATTCATCATTTCTTAGATAATATACATGTATTCTTAAAAATCCTTCATATTCTAGTCCACTACACAATTAGCTTTATCTCAACATACCCAAGAATTTGTCATACTCTAATCAAACCTCCAACTTATTTATACTTCATTCTATCTCAATCTTCTTCCATATAAGATCTTCAATAAGGAATGGGCAAAAATGAAATTAACACTTAAGGATTTTCTAGAAGGAAAACCAAGAAATCATTCAAGTTTGAATAATTGTGATCTTATCATTTTCATTGTTCTATTTAAATTGTATCCTTCCCTCAAGATTTAAAATTCAAAAACTTAATAAATACAAATGGAATATGACTCTCATGATCATATTAAGAATTTCTTTGTGGATTTCTCAAAGCTAGCCTGCAATGACAACAACACCCTTTTCTTGTCCCTCATGGTTCTAGTAGTCAATCTTTGGAGTGGTTTTTACACCTCCCCTATGGGTCTATCACCACCATTATTGAGCTTTCAAAACAATTTGTAGCCCACTTCTCCTACAATATAGAACAAAATATTAGTATATTAGAATCTTGCAATAACAAACAATATAATGTAGGCCCATTTGCAAGCTACTAGTAAAGATGGAGAGCTCTTTCTAATTGCCTTCCATGCCCCTAGAAAATAACTTTTCAATATCTTTGTTCAAAATTTGAACCAATAAATGGCCTTCGATTTATGAATTTATGAATCCAATGTGCATCCTCATTTGATGAGATTATATAAAAGTTTTTCACCCTTAATAAATCTATTGTTGTTAAGTGTTTGGTCAAGATGTACATAGAAAGTAATAAAAGACCTCCATTAATTTTTATTTTTTTTAATTTCTTAATGTGGTTCTAGTGATATAGTAAACATCTCTAAATTTAAAATAGCTACTTCTAGAAGAAATGCAGAGCAATGTGCAAAGCAAGAGAGGAAGGAGTACCATTAGGATTTCTCCTCAATCTTGTTAATCTAATGAAGATGAGGATGAAGATGAAGCTTTGGGGTTTGTGGATCACACTCCTCCCTAGTTGGGTGGCTTGTTCCCTTTGTTGTCATGCTGCTCTTTCCTTTCCATACTCCAATTTGTGCTGGAGAAAGTGATTTTGGTGTTTCTATTGTGGTATAGTCTATGTTTTTTACCATTTGTGGGGGCCTTGGTTAGATGATGTGCATGTTTGGGAGTAGGCGCGTTTGGGCTTTAGATGAAAGGGTTTTACTTAGGTCATTTTTATTGTTTTCAATGTTTCTGTCTCTATTGGTGTTGTCTTCTTTGTACTTTCTTTGTCCTTTCCTTTTGATTGTTCTTTTGTCTCTAGTTCTATCTTTCTTGGTTAAGTGGTCAGTCTATTGGTGGCTATGTTCATGTGTTGTGGCTCTCCTTTGTGGTTGGCTTTTTGGTGTGGTTGTCTCTTCTCTCCTCCCTAGGTTGCCTTGGTGTCAAGGTTTCCTCTCTATAGTGTGCCCTGCTCTATTTTTTATGCCCCTTTTTTGTTTTGTGCCCTTTGTTATTTTTGGGTCCCTTTTTCTTGAAGGCTTTTATGGTTTTGGGTGGTTGGGGTTTGTTCTCCCCTAGTGTTGTAGCGTCTTTGGTGGGTTTATTTTTTGTTCCCATTTTTGCTTTGGGACTCTTAGAATTTTTTTGTTGGTTGGTCTTTTTGCTAGGGGTTCTCTCTAGGTTCCTCCCATAGCTTTTTCTCTTTCATTTTGTGTTGTTTTTCTTGTTTATTTGGTTTTGCCTATTGTTGTTTATTCTTGGGTCCTAGTTTGTAGACTCCTTTTCCTACCTGGATGGTTCTCTTTTTCTAGTGTCCCTTTTGAGGTGGATACTTTGGTGAGACATGTTGTTGTTATACCAATTCAGGTGGTGTTTGCTATAGGGCTTTCTGGTGTCTCTTCTTCAACAAGGTATTTGGTGGCTAGTGGTTCATCTTGCCTCTTTCTTTGGTGTAGTCATGGCGGCTAGCACATTGCTAGTAATTTTCAAGGGCATGTTCTAGACATTCATTTTTGGTTATGGATTTTTTATGCTTTGGTGCAATGGGTTTCTTTGGGGGCTCTTCCTACCCTTTTTCGTTCCTATCTCATTGTTTCTCCTATTGAGGTGGAGGGGGTGGTTATGGATTGTGGTGACTTTTGGGCTTTCCTTGCTTTGTCTCGACCTACCATTCTTTTTGGGGTGGATTTGTCTTCTATGGAGGTGGACACTAGGGTCATTTTTCTTGGTAAGATTTATTTTTAGGGGGCTCTATTGGCCCTTGCTTCTAGTTTCTCTCTTGTTTTCCTATCTAGGTGGACTCTAAGATTGATTCTCAGATTTGACTTTGGCGTTGGGTGTTTGAAGACATTTTTTTCTACAAGGATGTGGGCCTTAAGTTTAAAGGAGCCTTTTTAAAACCCTTCTTTGTTGAAGGTTTTGCAAGCCTTTTGATAGTAAAATTTTTTCCAGTGTTCTTTGTATGCTTCATTCTAATGTTGATAGAGATGGAGGTTATGGGAGCCTTGTTAAAACCCATGCTTATAGTTAAGGGAGCCTACAAAACTTGTATACTCATGTATGTCTAAGTAGTTTCTTTTTTTGTTGACATAGACCTTGTGGGTGTTTGTACCTATTCTTTGACACCCTTTGCTATTGTTAGGCTTTTGGTTGGCTATTGTTTGTCTTTGTTTTATCTTTATATAATGTTCTACTTTTGGTTTTTGGATTCTTGCCTAGTCCAAAGGGTTTAGGTTACCTTCAAAACATGCTTGAAGGGGTTTCAGGTCCCCTTAAATCTTGTTTAATTCTTAATAAAAAACATCTCTAGGTTGCCAAGACATCAAATTTTAATCAAACTACAATTATCTATCTTGGTACAAATACCATATTGATCTCTCATGGTATACTTCATTGAACAATTGAAATAACTCCAAACATAACTTTAGGAATTAAACACGAAATTGGGGGATAAATAGTGATAACGGTAGGGACATGAGCTAAATGTTTGTATGCATAGACTTGTTGTAAGCTAGCTATTTCTTTTGTGACACCCTAGAGTCAGAGAAGACTCAAAACATAAAGAAAAAGGGCATTGTTACATGTATTTTCACCACTATAGATAAACTATTTGAATTTTTTTATTATGCTGTATTCAATTTTTTGGAGTGTTTTTCTTTATGTTTCTAATTTGTAACTATACTAATCAATTCTCTCACCTTTTCTTGATTAGATCATGTAACTAATTTTCAAATATGTTGATCTCTAAATAATATTTCTTACTCTCTTTAAAAATTAAGTATTTATCATCAAAATGATCCTAACTTGCATGTCCTAATATATTTTTTCTTAATCCATCTCAATCATCAATCACTAAACTCTACAAATGTGTGAATATGTGAATTAAGACATTTATATAGATATTATACTTAGCTACCTAATTAAACTCATAATATACATATGAATATATTATTCCATTGAAATATGATCCAAATAATCTGAACTACTGAATTTTATTTTTCAATATATATAATCTCTGAATCTAACCTATTAATTATTAATCAAATAGATTACTTTGAACCTCTTACAACCGTAAGCCGCACTTAAGACCAGTCCACCATTCATTACAAATGTTACTTCTTTTCTTTTACTTTACATTCAATCATGTCCATTTCTTGTCGTCCAAGGGTATCTCCTAGACCAACAAGCTACATCAGCATTCCCTGACTTTTTCAAATTCCATGGATTATCCTGCACACGTGGGGCTTGGCTTTCCCCTTGCCTGTCCGATGAATAGTAAACATATCAGTTTCTAAATATTTTGCAACAAGAACTAAACTGTATGCAACACTTATTAGTCTATAAGATCAGTCCATCATACATCACGAATAAGAACTCTTATCGCAACAACATACATCATCCATGGATTATCCTGGTACGTGGACCTAGCTTTGCCTTTTACTTTGAATATGATTTGGGGGTGTGAAACAAGTTTTTTAACGAGTTTATTGATGTCAATATTTATGATCAATATGGTGAGTTGTTAAATGGAATATTTTAGTATATTTATATTTTTAAAAAAATTATACTTAAAATAATGTCAAGAGATATCACATAAATGTGTCAAGAATGACATGGAGCTGAATAATGATACACTCTTTCACTCTCATTAAAAATGTAACAATTTCATATACTTAGAGACAAGTGGCAATGATTCTATTTTATTCAGAGTAATAAAATAATACTTATGGAGAAGCTGAAACATGCATGCATTTACCTTTTATCTACATGTCAAATTTATCCAAAATCGATTTTTGTTTACGGATATTTGTATTCAGAGTAATAAAATACTACTTATAGAGAAACTGAAACATGCATGCATTTAACTGTTATCTACACGTCAAATTTATTCAAAATCAAAATTTTGTTTACAGATATTTGTATGTCATTGTAGATGCCTCTCAGCATAATAATCCATAATATAAATATATGGTAATCTCTTCAAAGTTATTTAAAAAAAGTGTGCAACAATTGTGTGCCATGGTAGCAATTCTCAAATACTAGTTACATATGTCTTGACATGTATGTTGGGTAACTTAGAGATAAGTCAAGGAATTACATAACATCCCTCGTTAGTCAATTTAAGAATTCTTTGTGGTATTACAAGTAGATTATTAGAAATAGGTCATAATTTATGGATATTTTAATCTTTGAAATGTGCTTGTATTATGACACTTAAAAGTCCGATTATTGTTATTAGACTCCAAAAGAAGTTGAATATTCTATGCACATTAGATTGGTTGTTTGGAATCTTTGTGGGATTGCGTAAGTTTAAGATTGGTTTATGGGTATTCTAGGTTGGTATTTATTTGTCATATTATAGGATTGGCATGGAGGAGGCATGAAAGCCTTGTTGATTACATTTTAAAATAAATTGAGAGATTAGATGATTGAATTGCCTCAAATTTTCATTTTGCATTGTGAGGAAATAATTTAGATGGGTTTGTCAACTTGGAGATGAACCTTTGATGTGTATGTGATTAAAATTTAGGCATGGTTGTCTGAAATCACTCATTCTAGAAATTTTATCCATTGCACCAATATGGTAAAGAAAGCCTAATGGGATGCACTATTCAATTATTTTGCATCCTTTTATTCGCCACCTTGATGTGCATTATGTTGTCTTTTATGTTGTTTTTTGTGTGGTGATGGTTGTGTTACCCTAGTTATCATCACTTTAAGATAATTTTTTCATTGAAAGCTGTGTGTAGTAACTTAATCATTTTACCAAGTTATCTCTAGAGCCACTCAAATTACTCGCATGTTCTCTAGGTCTATTTCAAGGTACTATCCATTTTAGTGTCAATGTGGGTTGTGATTCATCTATGAATCTCAAACCCAACTAAGAGATGTTGAGCTCCTAAATTTTTTAGGTTTATACTAATAATCATCCCTTAATGTTAACACTATTTGGGCTTATTTAACATGTTATAATCTTGAGAAGGCATTGTATCTTATTTCTACTCATAGTGAGGGTCTTCAAAGTTAGAATTGTCATAGTCACATCTATTAGAAATAGGGTTTAATCATTTTGGGATTATATAATGATGAAATATGTGAACTATGAATTTTTTAAAGAGAATTATGCAATCTATTATAATCTTCACGGGGTTGTGGATTATGTTTCTACTCATAGTTAGGGTATTAAAAGCTAAACTCCTCACACTTATATTTATTAGAAGGATGGTTAGAAATTATATAGGAATATATAAGGACCCAATGCTTGAGTTACTAATGTATGCTTAGTATCATGATAAGATGGCATGAGATACAAAAATTGAATACACTAAATACTCCCTGAATTTGTGGTAAGAAAATTTAATTGATTGTATTAGAATAAGTCCTAAAAGTGATTTTTTTAGGTACTAATATCTATTTAATAACACCCCACCTTAAGTGTGAGATAGGGACAAAAAAAATATAGACATAATATTGGTTCCAACAACAAGGTTTGATGAGGTATCCATGTATAAAAAATCTCTCACAAATAGAAAAAGGGAAAAAAATTATATAAAATACATCATTGGAAAAGAGAAAAATGTGAGAAAGATTGTGAAGTCTCTAGAAAATACGTCTTATGTAGATTAAAAACATAAAGATAAAAATTAAGAATGCAACTAAATATTGAAAAAATTATAAATAACTACCAAACAAGACATGCTATACTACTAAAAATATGTAACCTCCACCAAAATCGCAATGTACATGGCACACCAAAAGGGTATCAATAATCTTAATTTTATTGATTGGTTGACTAAAATAGAAGTTAAATTCTATAAAAATTCACAAAATAGTGTCTCTATGGTATGCGATACATCTTACTGAAATATAAGAGCAACAAACCATTGCATCCACCAAGTATATACAAATAAAAACTAGTCACATAGCTCACTCTAGAGTGAAACTTATTGGGGCTCAATATTGTCATATGAATTTTTTATTGAGTCCCAATATCATTATACACTAAGGCCTTTCTTCTGATTATATATAAAAAATATGATAAATATTTTCATGACTATCCATTTTTTAAAGTGAAATCTAAGTATGTGGGCTTGTGTTCAAAATTTCATTGATGGGTCAGATTCTTGGAATTTTAAAGTTTTACTTCTAAGTGATACATTAATTTCTACCTAACTCTACCTTATTCCTTTATAATTTTAATGCTATCAAACATATCAATATTCACATGCATCCAACGCGAAACCTAGCCTCACGATTCTTAACTCTTACCATTTCTAAAATTTTCAAGGTATGGGATGTGTTATTTTCAATTTTAAAAGAATGTCCAAATTACTGATATGCTGATATCCCCTTACCTATCAACTTTAAAAATGAAGTATGTATTATCCTTGAATCCTAAGATTCGTATGAGTTATATCAAATATACCCATCCATGAAAGTTTGGAACTCATAGATTTTACGTTGAACACTCCCACCTAGTTACACGCATGGCATAGAATATCATAAATGATCTAATAAATCCTTCAAACTACAAAAGTAAATATCTTAACACATCTGAGGTCATTATTTATTTCAAATTCAATGATACAAAGGGAATACTATATGAAGGTGCCTATGTAACCAATGTAATAGTAAGTTTTGAAACCCTAGTTATTCTCAAGATGTCTCTAGGATTCCATTTCAGAAAATACCATTAGCCCTCTCTACCTTACACATTTAAATCAATGGATGTTACTAATTCTCAAACTTATAGTGATCATGAACATAAATATTTCTTAATTAATTCAAGCATATCTACATATTCTAAAGGGCCAATATATTCCAATATATTTTCATGAGCATTATTTATAATAACATCAAGGGTGACATTCCCACGTAGTTACACACATGGCATAGAATATCATAAATGATCTATTAAATCCTTTAAACTACAAAAGTATATGTCTTCACACATTGAAGTCATTATTTATTTCAAAGTCAGTGATACAAAGGGAATACTATATGAAGGTACCCATGTAACCAATGCAATAGTAATTTTTGAAACCCTAGTTATTCTCAAGATGTCTCAAGGATTCCATTTCCGAAAATTTCATTAGCCCTCTATACCTTACACATTTAAATCAATGAGTGTTACTAATTCTCAAACTTATAGTGATCATGAACATGACTATTTCTTAATAAATTCGAACATATCTACATATTCCAAAGGGCCAATATATCATGAGCATTATTGATAATAACATCAAAGTCATGGGTGACCCTTGTAGTTAATATTGACCAAGTTTTTCCTAATGGATTTACATAACTAAACCATATAAATGTAAATATACTATGGTTTCAAAGCTACTAATTCATTCACCATTTGTGTAGTGCATTCCAAAAAAAATAGAGAAAATATAAATTCAAGTAGATAGTAGTAATAATGTGTCTCATTGTCTAGTTGGTATAATTTCATATTCGTGTGATTTTTTCTACCACCACATCTTCTAGTGTGACTATAACATGAATTTGATTAGTGTTGTATCACTTTAGAACATTAATTTTTTTTGTAGTGGTCTATTTTCTATTTTATCTAAATGTTTATAAGTTTAGAGAAGGATTATTAAGTAAAAAAGGTTAGTAAATATCATAACTCTATTTTTATTTCCTATTTGTGGTTTCTAATGATCGCATGTGAATCTATAACCTAAATAATGTAGTGCTCTTCAAAGTATTAATCCTCAAAACACATTAAAAATATAAAATCATTTACCAATAGTTTAAGAGTGGGAAATATATTTTATGTATCTCATGATTTAATATTATTACTAGAAAAACATCTAATTTGAAGCTTGAAATTAATTATCTTACAAAAAGCATGCCTATTTAAAAAAGAGGGGTAAACACTTTTGACCTAGATCTATGAACCAGTGAGGTCATGAATGAGGGACCTCATCCCTAATAGCACCCCAAATATATTTGAACCTTCATGGCATGAGAAACAACACTATGACTTAACCATCACATCATGCCAATAGAAGCTCTTTGAGGAATCATTCTATTCACATGTACATCAACTTAATAAAGGTTCATAAAAATGGGTATTTTCACTCTAATATTAGAAATGGGGATCAAAGACTACTTTTTCATTAAAGTATAATTATTTATCATATATATCTTTAACTGGGTAAAAATCTCTATTTATAATTATCTCCAGGAACATCTTCCTAGGTTTAGCTAGGCCCAAAGTGAAGTTGAATTTACTTACTCCTTTTAATTGTCTGCAAACCTTATTTATTCTATTAATAAGCCCTTATTTTGCCTTCTTGATGACAAATTCCTAGACTTGAAGGCAAGAATTTCCATGAACTAAGGAGTAGCAATTTTGAAACATAACAAAATGGTGTCATTCCAAGGGAGATGAAGTCTTTATTCTCATATTGAACAACTCAAGAAATCAAAAAATTTAAATAACTTTTTTGTTTTGTAATTTAAAGTTATAGCTTGTAAAGGAAAATTTGTTTCTTCTAGATTAAGAGTGGTGAATTTTTTGTATCGATAAATAATATACTTCAATACGAAGAGAAAAAGGAAATATGTAAGATAGAAAGGACATGAAGAAATATCAAATTTCAAGAATAATAAATGTCATATCATAAACTAAGACACGAGCAAGTTTCAAATTTAAAATTGTAACTTGATATAGAACGACTTGGTACCTCAAGAGGAGATGATTCATAAATTATTAATTTAATTTATGAGTTTACCAATATACTTGTAATGAATTTGTTGATAATTTGGTGACAACAAAAAGAAAAATAGGTAGAACTAAATATGAGATAAGAATGAATGAAGCATTTTTTGGTAGAAGAATGGTAGATGACACTTAAAATTGACAAATTATTGATCATGATATTAGAGAGGATTCCATGGAAGATATTTTCTTCCCTAGGAAATAATCTTCCCAATAGGTCACATGGTAATGCAACTAAACATGATACATCATTCCATGATGTTGATGAACCAATGCATTTATATTTTGATCTAGAAGAGATGGGTTTATAGATCAAGATATAGATTTAAATGATCAAGTTTTGTGGCCTCAACCTGGGTTTGGCTTCTAAACCTCCTCTTGGAGTTCTAGAGCTAAATTGTTTTAGGATATTGTTACCTACTTTGAACATTGCAAGTTGTGGAAAAAGTTATCCAACATAAATATAGGCTTGATATTGCTAGGATTTGTATGAATGTGGTCCTAAAAATAATGTTTACTACTAACATTACCTTGAAATAACATTTTGGTTTATAGTTTCACCCTATTGAGTGTTGAATATGAAAATGGAACAAGGTAGGATTAGGGCCATTTTCCACTTTCACACAAATATTGGAATATGAAGCTGTAAAGCGGAAAATCACGATCGAACCCTAGTTGCTCTCCCCTCTTCCAACTCCAAGGAGAGAGAAGGGAGGTTGCTAGGGTTGATGGTTTTCACTTAAGGGAGAGACTTTACATTCAAAAGAGGGGTTGAAACCCATAAGATCCAATCCCACACAATGCAAGATTGGATGCTAAATGTGTTTCAAGGGTTAAGAAAGCAAGGCTACCCTCTTTTGTAAAGAATGCTGATAGAAGAATTAAGCTAGGAATGCATAGAAAGTGACAAAGATTTGCTTATAAACTGAGATAGGGATATAGGATGAAGCTGCGGACCTGGAATTAGCTGCAAAATGTCGATACGGCACTGTCCTGCAAATTTGAGCAAAAGTTGTCGGGATGATGGCGCCCGACGCCACGGTCCTCTGAAAAATCCGTGAAACGAAGGGGGATCTGTTCGTCTCTGCACAAGGATTCCAGATCTTCAATTTCAGCCGCGTACCTGCAACCTACACACAGAAAAGCGAAGACGATTGGGGGGTTAGGGATTAGGGGTTTGCCTTTAGGTCAAACCCCGGTTTTGGAATTAACCAAGAAATGAGAAATGCTGTAAAATGTAAATGTCTATAATGTAAAACAAGTACTAATACCTTGTTGTAAGGATGTTTGTATCCTTATGTGCAAAGGTATAGATGTTGTTGTTTGTTGTATGTTGTAGCATGTAATATGTGATCTCCTCTTCAATGGTTGAATCCTTGTCTTGAATGCAACACTTAGCCTTGAATGGAGACTTAGAAGGAATGCTTGAATGCTTGAATGCTTGAATGCTTGAATGTTTGAGTGTATTTTCCACGCTTTTTCCGTCATGTATGTATCTCTTCAAATGAGAGAGGAAAATGTAGTTTATATACTTGCCAATTAGGGTTAAAAGACTGATTTTCCCGACCTTAGGCCGACAAGGAAAGTTAATTTTCCAATTTGCAAACAAAAAGACCCGAGACCCCATAGGAGACCGGGCCCAAAATAGGCCCAGGGACCAGGGCACTGGGTGCTATGGTCCTGGGGGACCCGGGCACTGCGCGCCTTGGTCCCGAAGGACCAGGGCGCTGGGCGCTCTGGTCCCACCTCCCGAGACAGCAGGGTGCAAAGGAGGTTCAGGCCAGGGTGCTAGAAAATGCAGTTTTTAGTGTCGTAATTAGGTTTCGGGGTCTCCATTCAGGTTGCGTGTTGCGTTGCCATCGTGAAGACTAAAATGCAGTCGAAATTGCAAGTGTCGCAATTTTAGGATGCTACATTTAGCCCCCACTTTAGCGGGAGTATGTATGCTCATACTTTCGGTAAAGTACAAGGAAACAACATTGAAAGACTTTCACCACGTCAAGGAGGCAAGACACACCAAGCCCCCAGTGGACTAAGGATCTTACGACTTCGATTGACAAAGTAAAAGGGAAGATCACGAGGGAGAACCATGATTGTCAGTAGTAAGGTTCCCTCACTATGAGTCATGCAAAAGAAATACCAAAAATTTTCAAGGCAAAGCTAAGTTCGCCAAGAAATTTTCAAGTATCCTGAAGGGATAGACGGGGTGTATGCCCCCCTACGTTAAAGCGATCACACACGCCTCAACGGGGGTGATTGTTTTAACGTAGTGATACACATAAGGAATGAGAAAGGAAAGGAGCACGTTATCACAAAGATTTAGCCCCCGAGTGTGAGATAAACCCAAGGATAATAGACACAAAACACAAAGCACAAGGTGACTTCGCTTTCCTCGGGGTCAGTATGCTGTATGATAATTCATGTATATATATCATATGTATGTATGCATAATTGTTCTTCATTCCCCAATCAAGGAAGGTCACCTAGAAGAAGGGAACACATGTGTCTTTTGAGTCAACATGAGAGAGACCAAAAGAGATCTCAATGCTTTGCATCGTCCTCAAGTAGAAAACACTAAGGACAACAAATAGAAGAATGAGAATAACATATAGAAGAAGTAACAAAAGAGAGGAGGAGAGAATCTGCTATGCTAATGTAACTAGTCTAGCATGTCATCTACCCCCCGATCTTGCTGATCAATGTTTCGAGAAGGCAGGGAACACGCTAGAGGAGGAACATCCAACATAGCAGATGGAGCTATCACAAGATCCAAACAAGGGCTATGTTCATGTTCCAAGCCACGTTGTTCTTGTCTAGGAGCTAGGATAAGTGCTTTAGAAAATTCGTTAGATAAATGGTTATCAACATCAACAAGTTCATATTCACTGTCAGAAGCAAGAGAAGTAACATGTTCATCATGAATAACATTTTCATCTATACCATCATCAAGATTTATAAAAATAGGATCTTTAACTCGCACAGGATCAAGACCATCATGCATCTTATGTTTAGGAGATTTTGGAGAAAATGGAATAATGCTTGTTGAAGGTGTTTTTGGAGATTGCAAAGTTTGAGAAGCAGCTGCTTGAGCTCTAAGATGACGCTTTCGTCGACGTTCACGTGCAGAATGATTTCGTCTAGTCTTAGTAGGAAGTGGAGAAGATTGAGGAGGAGGAATGTTCTCATCCCTATCACTTGGGTGTTTAGGTTGTGGTCTCTTAGGCTGGATAATAGGAGAAGAGGAAGGTCTTTTTTCTCTATAAAAGGAAGGAGGAGGAACTGCTCCATATAAAGGAGGAATTTTTGGTTTAGGAAGAAGACTGAGTCCATCATGACGAGGAGGTATAGGTCTACTTTTAGAAGGTTTATTAGGCATAGACATAGTCACATCCATGGGAACGGGTTGGGAATCTTCTTGAGGAAAGACATTAGTTTTATCTTTCAAAGGAAGAACTTCCTTCTCAAGAACGATAGGAATATCAAGTTTAGGTGTTCTAGGTTCACTGAAAGATAGGATCATATCTGTTTTCCACTTTTGATAAGATTTGAAAAGATGATCACTTCGCGGAGGAAGAGATTGGAATTGTTTAGGCCAAAAGTAATCAATAGGAACACTAGAGGTTCTTTCAGCTGGTTTAAAGAGACTATGATTGACAGTAACAACTTCACCATTATGGGGAAATTTCAAACACTTATGTATAGGAGAAGCAATAGCTTTCATGGAAGATAGCCAAGGATAGCCAAGCTTCACATGAAATTGTTCGTATGAAGGAATAATAGCAAAGTTCACATCAAGGGATTTGTTATGGACCTCAATAGGTAATGTAATAGAACCAATTGCAGGAGAAGAAAATGCATCAAATAATTTCACAACCACATCTGTTTTATCATAGATCACTTGATTCAATTGCAAAGTAAAAAGAAACTCTTCAGTAATAACATTAACCATGCACGAAGGATCAATAAGCACTCCACGGCAAGGTGTATTCTTGACTTTTGCAACTATATATAAAGGGCCATCAGGTGCTCTAATGGTTTCACTAGAATCAAATGTGATGGAAGGTTCTTTAGGATTTTCTTGCTGCTCTACAAAGTTAATCACATTCAGAGTCATAGACACAAGACCATCAGATGAGAGAGAGGAATCATTAGCCTCAATCGCATTAGAGGTATGGGAAGGTAATGGATCAGTAAAAATTTGAAGATTTTGGTTAGGAGGTGCTACAGATGTGTTGCCTTTATCATTCACTCCAGAAACAGAAATAGTATTATTATCAATCAAATCTTGAATTTTACCCTTTAAAGAAAAACATTTTTCAGTATCATGCCCAGGCTAACGATGAAAGTCACAAAAAGCTTTGTTATCAAAATAAGGTGAAGTAATCTTTGTAGGATCAATTTGTCATACAGGAGGAAGAGTAAGCACATTTTGTTCCAATAACTTATTCATAATACTATGCAATGATTCATTCAAAGGAGTATACTTTCTTTCTTTCTTGAAAAATTTAGAAATAGGAGGCACACCTGATGCTGCATTCACATTATTGTTGATGATGTTTTCATTGAATTTGATGGAATCTCTGTTCAGTTTAAACTTCCCAAATGGTTGTTGACTGCTATCACCCTTATCACTCGGAACCATAGGATGTGATTGTTCCATTTGACTCACAGTCAGTTGATAATTGTGAAGAGTTGCACACAACTGTTGGAAAGAAGTAAACTCAGAAAACAGAAGTTTGTCTCGAATATCTTTTTGTAAATTAGAAATAAAGATTCTTTGAATATCATTGTCAGGCACTGGAAAAGAAATTTGAGCATACAAATGCTTATATCTACCAATGAAATCAGTCACTTTTTCTTTAACACCTTGTTTACAATGCATTAAATCAATCAAAGTAACTTTAGGACTTATATTGTTTTGAAATTGTTGAATGAAAGAATTTGCAAGTTGTTCAAAAGAAGTAATAGAATAAGAAGGCAACGAGCAATACCATTGTAGGGCTTTGTCTCTTAATGTTCTAGTAAACAGTTTCGCAAGCAACCTTTGGTCATAAGCAAAATCAGTACATATTGTTTGAAAAGTCTTAACATGTGTTAGAGGATCTCCTTTACCATTATAAAGTTCCAAATGCGGGATTTCAACATGTTTAGGAGGGATAGCTCGAACAATATCAAGAGAAAGTGGGCCCGCAACATCAAATGTGGGCACACTAAACTTAGATTCATTCATAGAGGCAATTTGTTGCTGTAAAGAAGAGACAGTTTGTGCAAGATTGTTAATGGTCACTTCAGTCGAAGAGTTCATATTAGATGTGTTAGATTGAGATGGAGGTGTTATGTTATTGAAAGAAGGTAAAGAGTAAGGTGGCGGGACCCTATGATAGTTAGTCATAGGAGATGATTGGACAGGAGGAACACTACAAGGAGGAATGGAATGGTTGAACGAATTGCCCCCTTGCGTGATGTTCATTTGTGGAGATGTAATAGGAACACTCATTGAAGGAATGAATGAAGAAGTCAGATTGAATGAAGGAAGAGGGTTAATTGAAGAAGGAGGATTGCCCCCATGACTGGTAATTATAGGCGAAATGTCTTGTATAGAATTAGTCATTATGTTTGATGTAAAGGTAGGTATGCTAGCAATAGAAGTTGTCAAGGGAATAGAATGATTAACTTGTGTAGGAGGTTGTGTATAACCTAAAGTTTCAGCACAACTCTTTATAGGCATCACATTCGAATCTACAATGTGTGCAATACCATGCAAAATATCAATTCCATTCTTATCGCTTTGAAGCATATGTTTTAGACCCTCAATTAAAGGAAGAGCTTGACTATCGGGATACTCATGAGACATCCATTGTCGAAAATCGTCAAATTGATTATCCAATTTCGAAAGTTGTTCTACAGAAACCTCATGGAGAGCTTCTTCATCATTAGGAGGATTAGAGGAATTACCCATGTCCTCATTAAAAAGGCTATTCAAATTAGGTTCCATCTCCTCGGTAGTTAAACCTTGAAAAGACTTAATTCTACGGCTTCGTCTAACGGGAATAGTGGAAGTAGGGCTTATTGTTGTAAAACTCATGCACTAGAAAGAGAGAGAAGATTTTGAATTTAGAGGTAGCAATTTTCAGTGAAATCAGCCAATCTTCTGAATTTAAGCTGTTAAATGCAATCACGACAGTCTCCCGAAATTTCGGAAAAAATGTCCGAGACCGTGGCGCTCGGAGTGCACATGGTCCTTGCAACTTTTTTTGAAATTTGCAGTGATGAAAGGTATGATGATTTTAAAGCTAATCTGAAAAAATTGAGTGATTTCACGATCTGTAGATAGGCCAAATTAAAGTTGTAATCTCAAAATTGAACCCTACCAAGATTATCAAAAAATGTAAAATTTGAATTTTGAAAAAGAGAAGGAAACTGAAATTTTGAATTTTATGATTTTAGAGGGAATGTCAAAAGCAATGCAAGTTTTGAAATTTAAAAATTGACTCAATTTCACGCAAAATTCAATTTTGAAAGCGGAAATCAAAGTTGTTGTAATTAAGCACTTAATTTCAAAAGTCACAAATTGCAAGAATTTGAATAAAGCACTGAAATTTCGAATGAATTCAAACACACTTTTCAGATTTAGGACAGTAAGAACACAATTTTGACACAAAATTTCAATTTCAACAATTTTTGAATGATTAGAAGCCCTAAACCAAGCAATCACAAGACCAACTTTGACTGTAATTTTGAAAGTGTTATAAATGATAAAATCAGCCAAAATTCTGGATTTTAGCAGGAAAATACAGTAAAATCTAGCTCCCGAAATTTCGAAAAAAATGTCAGGGACGATGGTGCTCGGAGTGCACACAGTCCTCGCAACTTTTTTCCAAATTTTCAGGGATGAAAGATATTGTGATTTTATTGCGGAATCCAAAGTTACAGCTGATTTGGAGATGTTTTGATCAGTGAAATTGTCAGACAAAGGTTGAATCAAGAGGGTTTCAAAAATTATGGTTTTGACACTTAACCACTTAATTTTCAAAATCAAAGCACAAATATGAATTGATAATTTGTAATAGAAGGGCAGATCTGAAACAAGCATTAACAATTAAATATTTCACAAGTTCAATTACTAAAAAGAAAATTTAGGGTTTTTTATGCAATCAACCTCTAAAATTTTGCAAAAGATCAAACATGGAAATGTAATCAAGGAAGCCAATTTTCAGATCTAACCATGAATAATTAGAAAGGATGTTCACGTCGGGTTCACCAAAATGTAAAGCAGAAAATCACGATCGAACCCTAGTTGCTCTCCCCTCTTCCAACTCCAAGGAGAGAGAAGGGAGGTTGCTAGGGTTGATGGTTTTCACTTAAGGGAGAGACTTTACATTCAAAAGAGGGGTTGAAACCCACAAGATCCAATCCCACACAATGCAAGATTGGATGCTAAATGTGTTTCAAGGGTTAAGAAAGCAAGGCTACCCTCTTTTGTAAAGAATGTTGATAGAAGAATTAAGCTAGGAATGCATAGAAAGTGACAAAGATTCGCTTATAAACTGAGATAGGGATATAGGATGAAGCTGCGGACCTGGAATTAGCTGTAAAATGTCGATACGGCACTGTCCTGCAAATTTGAGCAAAAGTTGTCGGGATGATGGCGCTCGGCGCCACGGTCCTCCGAAAAATCCGCGAAACGAAGGGGGATTTGTTCGTCTCTGCACAAGGATTCCAGATCTTCAATTTCAGCCGCGTACCTGCAACCTACACACAGAAAAGCGAAGACGATTGGGGGGTTAGGGATTAGGGGTTTGCCTTTAGGTCAAACCCTAGTTTTGGAATTAACCAAGAAATGAGAAATGCTGTAAAATGTAAATGTCTGTAATGTAAAACAAGTACTAATACCTTGTTGTAAGGATGTTTGTATCCTTATGTGCAAAGGTATAGATGTTGTTGTTTGTTGTATGTTGTAGTATGTAATATGTGATCTCCTCTTCAATGGTTGAATCCTTGTCTTGAATGCAACACTTAGCCTTGAATGGAGACTTAGAAGGAATGCTTGAATGCTTGAATGCTTGAATGTTTGAGTATATTTTCCACACTTTTTCCGTCATGTATGTATCTCTTCAAATGAGAGAGGAAAATGTAGTTTATATACTTGCCAATTAGGGTTAAAAGACTGATTTTCCTGACCTTAGGCCGACCAGGAAAGTTAATTTTCCAATTTGCAAACAAAAAGACCCGAGACCCCATAGGAGACCGGGCCCAAAATAGGCCCAGGGACCAGGGCGCTAGGCACTCTGGTCCCACCTCCCGGGACAGCAGGGTGCAAAGGAGGTTCAGGCCAGGGTGCTAGAAAATGCAGTTTTTAGTGTCGTAATTAGGTTTCGGGGTCTCCATTCAGGTTGCGTGTTGCGTCGCCATCGTGAAGACTGAAATGCAGTCGAAATTGCAAGTGTCGCAATTTTAGGATGCTACAAAAGCCACAAAAGATGTGATTGAATTTGACTAACTTTTTCAAAAGAGTATAATGGTACCTTAAGGATTCTATTCCTTTGATGCTTTGGAAATTGTGTGGATTTGAAATGATAGTGAACTAGGATCTAAGCATGATGAAAATGAAAACTTAAAGCACTATAATAGACTGAAGCACAAACTGAAATTTTATAACAAGTACAAAATTAGACATGAAATAAAGAGGTGCCCTTGTCATTGAAATATGTAGCTAAAATAAATGGAATGGGTCACCCAGAGTGCCTTGGTCCTCCAACTATTGCACACCAACTTAGATATAGTTTCCTAAGATTTAGGACTACCTCAGTTTGATGATTTCCCTCTTAATTTCTTGTCTACACTAGAAACTTATAACTGGATACAAGTAGAGAAACATGGAGTTTGGGTAGTTTATAGGGATTTGCCTTTGGTCAAACCATCACTTTGGAATTAACTATTTAATTTAATTGAAATTAAATTGGAAATGCTTGAATTGAAGTAATTGACCAAATTGATTATACCTTGAATTGATGAAGCAATGTCCTTGGGATAAGTCATTCATGTGTAGATGCAATAACATGATAAATCACATAAAATGCATCATGAAATCATAAATGAATAGCCTTGATGTCACTTGTTTCTCCTTGAATTAAATCTAATTTTGAAGAAGAATAATGTCTCTTGAATTGGAATGGTAGCATAATGATGAGTTGCAATAATGAGATTATATTAGATGAAATGAATTAATAGGGATACCTTATATAAGAGAATATAGGTTTAATTTGATAAATAGACCTAGATTTTATTTTATTTTGCATGGAGTTAGATTTTAATAGAATAGGAATTCCTTATTAACCTCCCAAAATTTAGGTAAAAAAGGACAGGACTATGAGGCTTTGGGTGTCTTGGTTTCGACAGTTTCAGCTTGACTTTTTAGGTATGCATGATAATAGGTTTCTGATGTTAGAATTACGTTTTTTGTAAAAATATATAATATTTAAATGGGGTAAACATGTCCTGAGATTTAAAATGTGGCAAGGTTTATCATAAATTAGTGTAATGGTGAAAATTAGGGTTTTACTAATTAAGATGGAAAAACCTCTAATTTTTCTTAATTAACCATTACATTGAAAGAAGGATGGACCTAATAGATCTAGGATTAATCCCTCTTGGGAAAAGTCTAACATTTTCATTAGGTTCACTTGGTTAGGGTTTGGTTACTCTTTCTAATTTGAATTATGAAAATGTTGAAATTGGGGTAAATAGGTGATCATTGAAGTGGTCGGGCAAAAAAAGTGAGCTACAGTCATCGTACAAAGACACCAACATGGATTTGGGCAAAAGAGGACATTTTGGGTTTGTTCCTAGAAATTTGGCCTATTTTTTTGGGATCAAGGCTCATTAATTCCGCATATTCCTTCGAATTTATTTCCATCAAAAGGTGTACTTGTTTGTCTCAATGAATCCTACTGATCCTCCTAATCATAGCTCTATACCTATTTCCTACACGTAGAAAGAAGGGGACAATCATTGGGAATAGGGGTTTGCCTAAGTCAAACCCTGGTTTAGGAATTAACATTGAATTAATAACTACAAATACTAAAATAAATGCTAGATAGATATACCTCAAATATACAATTGTTGACGATGATGCTTTTCTCTTTGAATGTAATCATATATGTTATGAGAAATGGTATGAACATGACAAAACCCCAATCGCATAAACATGTTTGCATGAAAATTGACATGAATTTGCTCCACAATGCTTGAATGATGAATATGCAGCCTTGAAGATCTCTAAAAATTGTTGATGGTGAATTATTCATGGATGCATGAATGGTAGGAATTGATTGTTTAGATTGTTAGAATGGATTGATGAAATTATGCTGATAAAATATCTTTATATAGGGGGTTCTAGGTAAATTACTGATTAGGGCGAGCTCCAATAGTCATGTGGAGCCTAGAAGATCAAATATTACCATTGAGATAAAGCCCCAACCCCATTTTAGATTGGGGCATGATTGAGTAGGACCATGAAATTTGGGGCGTAATGGTTTGGACCAAGGCATTCCACACCCTAGTCTTGCCTCAATCAAGACCAAAACAATGTTAAAATAGAGGGGTCATCTCATGGTAGAACCCACAAAAGGTTGTTCATGGCCTTAAAGATGGAGAATAGGTAAAAACAAACCCAGAAAGGTGATGAGGATAGGACACACTAAAGAAGGAGCACAAACATAAGGTGTAAATTAGATCGGTGAAAATTTACGATGCTACAATTAAGATAATAAAAGATAAAGGGTACACCAAGAGACAAGGGCCCAAATAAGAGTGTGATGATGTATTAAAGTGGAATAAAACTCATAATATTGAATTAAATATTAATTAATTACAAAAGAAGGTCCTATAATGCATAGAGGAATGGGAAACACTAAAATGAGTACTAGAAGAGTGTGAAATTGGACACCATAATTAAAGGTGTATAATTTACGATGCTACATTTATCTCCCACTTTAGTGGAGTATGATCTTACACTCATACACATGGTAAAGTAGAAATGAAGAGATAGAGCATATGAGAGTAAGACAAGCTAAGGATAGGAGAACATTATATTTGAGTGTGATCAATCCCCCAAACATAGTATCCTATCAAATCATGCAAGTAACCTTTATGTAAACACAAAACCAAACAATGTTAGTGATGCTTTGCAAAAAGGGTTTAGAAAAACCTACGGTATAGCAAAACACACAAGAAACAAGAGTCAGTGTTAACAACCAAAGATTATTCTAAACAGGCATACCAAGAGAGACACTATAAGAAAAATAGAGAATTTAACTAACGCAACAAATGCAACAAGGCATCTCCAAATGCCTTCCACCATGCTTGTAGCTCCTCCTCACTTGTTCATCTCCTCTCCAAGTTTCCAAATAAGTGTAGCTCTCAGCAGCTTTTTTGCACTCTGGATGTCTTACGGAGGTTCGAAATTGAAATGTTTTCAACTATGCTATGCAAGTGTAAAATAAGATAAATATGAGAGATTATAAAATGAACTAAGATTAATTTTAGTCCAAAATGACAATATGAGTGATTATGCTAAAATGCTCTATTAAAATTGATTATAGATTAAGTGCATACAAGTTTTTAGGATCTGGATTACGAAGAAATGAGCTCTATTTATAGGTAAAATGGAACAATGGATGGTTGAGATTGAGTAATCTCAATAAGGGTCAGGATTGAAGGGTTTTAGATCCTTGTCTGGGATTTCAACCCAATCCCACAATGACAAATGTCAACATGAGATGGGTTGAGAGGAGAGGGAATAAGAATTAAATGCTTGACATGACTTGAGGGTTAATTTGGGAGGTAAGGTTAATGTTGAGTTGAGTGAATAAATTCATTATTCAAAGAATAATGCCTTTATCCAATGGATAAACTCTTGTGCAAGAGTTAGTGAGGATAACCATGGTTAACGCAATAAATGTTTGAAGAGACCCATGAGTTGAATGAGGGTTGAGTTAGAGGTAAAGTCTCCAACCATGTGGGTGAGTTCAGTTAACCATTAATGGTCATGTAAGAGCCATAAGTGGTTTGGAAGACTTTAGAGGTTAGCTTGTTGGACACATAAAGCATTAAATGTTTTTCAAAGACTTTGGAGTCTATGAGAAGTGACTCCAAGTTGCTTAGGAAAGTGACAATATTTAGGGGATGGATTAGGCTAATTAGGAATGGTTGGAAAGTGATTAGAAGGATCTAGAAGGGGATGTAGGATTGCAAGTGGATTTGATGGGTGAGGGAAAATAGGATTTTAATTAAAATAAAATTAATTTATTTCAACTTGTGGTTGCAACTTGCATTTTTCGGACAATGCAAGTGGGAGGGTTTTAATGATTTAAATAAATATTTTATTTATTTATTTAAAAGAGGAATGGGGATTAAATTAAATAAATATGATTTATTCATTTAATTGATTGTGAACTTGGTTTAATGAATTAATTAAAATAAATTCAATAATTTATTTATTTAATAGGAGAATGTTTGAAGATGAATTAATTAAATGTTAATTTAATTAACTGTTGGCTAGTGGGTTTATTAATCAAATAACTAGCAAATATTCATTTAATTAAAATGGATAGATTTATGTGACTACATTTGCCCCTCTTTGAGATGGTGCGGTTTATCGCATTGTTTCAAAGAAAGAAAAAATAGGTGTGAAGAATTATGCCCCATAAATGTTAATTTTATGGGTGGTATGCCCCCTCGAGAGATGGGCTGATTTTTTTTTGAAAAATCGGGTGATCTCTCGAAAAATAATGAGAATTGGTGGGAAGGTAGAAGAGAAGAATTTAGCAATAATGGTGAAAGAATGGAAGAAATCAGAGTGAATATGGAGAAACAACAAGCCAGTGAGTACCCTTAGGTCACACAAGAGATACGGTGCAAATGTGGTGTGTTCTTTTGATTGATATTATACAATTGAGCAAAATTGGTTGGACAATCTGGTCCAATTGGTTTAATTGCCTTGGTTGAGTCAAAGCATGACAGTTGATGTCAGTGGTTTGCTTGGACAAGATAAAGTCTGAGTAAGTGAATCAAAGTGACCTGTTGGTGACTTAGACAATTGATGTAATTGCCCGATGATGTCAAGGTATCTAAAGTAAAATACTTAGTGAGACTTAGATAATTGATGTAATTGTCCATTGTGATTGTGTTGGATTGGTTGATCAATTGATAGTGTTTGCGTTGTGATGGATGGTTGTGGTGAATCATAGCAGCCCCGTTGAGACTAGGTCATTATGAGAAATGCCTATTGTAGTCTAGGTTTACCATAATCAATTACCTATTGAGACCCGAAGATACTTGATCAGAGTATCTGTTGATAGTCTAGGTGTGCATGAGTCGATGTGCTTGTGTAGACAGAGTAACTGGCTTGATTGGGTTGATGGGATCCGATGAAGGGATGATGATGAGGATCTTAGATGGGTAGGGTGAGGGGGGAATTCGATGTTAGATAGAAGATATGGAGGACATATATGGGGAGGGTGAGGGGGGATTCGATGTTAGATAAAATATATGGAGGACCTAGGACCCATTCTTATGGAAGAAGATCGAAAAAAAGAGTATGCAACCATTGTCATTACTATGAATGAATGATATGTAGATATTATGAATTAATGGATGGATGGAATGCAATATATACAAATGAGATGGAATGATGATCCATAGTGCTTTATTTTTCATCATTGAGCAAGGGTAGTATCAATCTTGGATGAGGCAGTAGGAACCAAGTTTGGAGCGTTGTACCTGTAAGCAAGCAACATAAATAAAGAATATGGACCCTCCATAATGGTTCATGCTCATATGGCTGAGGTATACACTGTAGTCAGCAAGCCACAGTGATCCATGACTATATTTTGCATAAGATCACATAGCTTAGTGAACTTCCCACGTAGACACCATTAATACATGCCCCAAAACTTCATTGGAATAATTAGCAGAAGGTACACAAATAATGCCTAGGAACCATCTTGGCTACTCTAATCACTTGTGGATATCCTGGAGTAGCGTAGAGACTTGATATAAATGAATAAATAACTTATCAAACTGACCAAGTACTTGATAGCTTAAACAAAATTTTCTTGTCAAAGAAAATGTTATCCTGTCATTGGTTTAGGTAAGGAAGGATGTATCCTTGTTAAGATAGTTGGGCATTGATTATTTGGTTGATTTGATAAGTAATCATCATTTTGAGTAGCCTACAATGTTTATGTGATGTTGGTGCTGATGTGTAGGTACAATGCATTGCCATGTTTTTGGATTTTGTGAGTGTTTTGGAATGTTTTTGAATTTTTTGAGACTATTTTTGAATGTTTTTGGTATTTTGTGAGATAGTTTTCAAATGAAGAACTCAATGAATCACAAGTAATGTAGAAATCCACTTCCATCAATAGGTTAAGGGCATTGCCCCCAGTTTAGACATGACTATGAAAAAGCGGGATGCTAGGCGCATGAAGTACTATCCTTGATTGCAGATCAATAACAAGCCATGGTTGTACTGGTGTATGAGCGGATGCAATGAAAGTACGATGGTGAAAACCTGCTAGGCACATGAAGTACTATCCTTGATTGCAGATCAATAACAAGCCATGGTTGTACTGATGTATGAGTGGATGCAATGAATGTGATCGCAACAAGTTTGAAAGACATGGAGACATAGCCTTTATGAGAGGCGCCTATTTGCCAGGTTTTCACCATCGCACTTTCCCAAGGTGCCACTAGAGTGGTTGTTCACCGTTTGGATGCATGATTTTTCTTCACTATTTTGAGTTTTTTGAATTTTCTTCAGGACTTTTATCTGAATGTTTTTGGTGTTTTTCTGACATGCATTGGAGCTTGATGCTTTGTACAGCTTATGTATAAAACCGCTTGAGGTGCATGTTGTTAATCGGATCTACTAGCGGTTCTCCTTCTGAAGTAGCCAACTGATATGTCCCAGACCCAAATACAATAGTGATTACATATGGACCCAACCAATTTGATTCAAACTTTCCCTGATGTTCTCTATTTGGTTGGTTACAAGGATTCTCTCGAAGAACAAGATCACCTACCTCAAATGTACGAGGTCTAACTCAATGATTATAGCTTCTGCTCATGTGCTACAGATAGGCCTTGAGGTGGTTGTATGTAGCTTGTCGTCTTTCATCAAGTAGCTCCAAGTCTTGAAGATGTGATACTTTGTATGCTTCATCATCTATGAGATTATGCAAGGAAGCCTGTAGAGATGTTGTCTCAACCTTAATAAGTAAGATAGCTTTTGCACCATAGACCAGTTAGTAGGGAGTTGTGCCTATAGGGGTTTGAATGCTAGTTCGATACACCCATAGTGCTGGATTTAATTGAACGTGCCAATCAGGGCTGGCATCATTGACTGTCTTCTTGAGGATTCTCAATATGTTCTTGTTTGATGCTTCAGCCTGACCATTTCCTTGTGGGTAATAAGGAGTGGAAAAGCGATGTTGCATGTGAAACTTCTCACAGAGCTCATGAACATCCTGATTTTTGAAAGGAAGGCCATTATCTGTGATGATGGACATGGGTACACCATACTGGAAGATGATGTAATTAAGGATGAATGAGGCAATCTTCTTGGTGGTGACTTGGGTAAGTGGAACAACTTCAATCCACTTTGTGAAGTATTCGGTGGCGGTAATAATGAATTTGTGGTCGTTGGATGAAGATGGATGAATTTTACCCACAAGGTCAAGTCCCCATTGACAAAAGGGCCATGGTGTTGTGATTGGTTGCAATTCCTGTGATGGTGCATGTATTAGGTCTCCATGAACTTGGCATTTCTTGCATTTTCTGACAAAATAGTAGGAGTCTTTTTCCATGGACGACCAATAGTATCCAACGCGCATTATTTTCTTTGCTAAGAAAGGACCACTTGAGTGAGTCCCACAGATTCCTTCATGTACCTCTTCCAAGGCCTTTGTTATCTCATCCTGTTCCAAACATCGAAGCAGAGTACCATCAAGACTGCATTGGTATAGGGTTTTAGCAATGATGGTATATCAAGCGGTTTGGTGAATGAAGGTTTTGCGTTGGTTATTCGATTGGTTAGGAGGAAGTGTGTGATCGCGAAGGTAGGTGTAGAGCTCACCATACCATGGGGATTGAGAATCGACAAGGCGACATATCATCTCAAATTTGGGGATATCATAAGAGGGAATCCAAAGTTGTTCCACCAAGAACTTGTAGCATGTTGAATTTGGTGGAAGATCTAGGAAAGATGCAATGGCAGCCATGGCATTAGTAGCTTGATTTTGATCTCTGGGTATCTGATCAAAGGTGATAGTCGTAAATGATGCCTTTAAATTGTCCACCATTTGTTTGTACGACATGAGTTTATCATCCTTGGTTTGATATTCATCTATGACTTGTTGGATGACTAGTTAGGAGTCGCCATATACTTGTAGCTCTTTTAGTTTCCATTGTATGGCTAGTCTGAGTCCTACGATCAAGGACTCATACTTAGCTATGTTGTTTGTGCATGAAAAAGTTAGCCTATAAGACTTTGGGATGTTGTCACCTTGAGGTGTGATAAATAGAATGCCTGCTCCCGATCGATGTCGAGTATATGAACCATTGAAGTATAGTTTCCATGGTTGTGTTGCTGTGATCATGAATATCTCTTCATCTGGAAAGTTGGAAATGAGAGGATGATTGCCTATGAGAGGTGCATCAGCCAATTGATCTGCAATAACTTGGCCCTTCATAGCCTTACGGTCCACATACTCGATGTCAAATTCACTTAGAATCATCACCCATTTGGCCAAGCGTCCTGCCAATGCCGCTTTGCTGAGTAAGTACTTTAGTGGATCAATCTTAGCAATGAGTTGAACTTTATGTGTTAACAGGTAGTGCCTCAATTTAGTGGTTGCCAAGATTACTCCTAGGCAAGCTCGCTCAATAGGGGTCTAATTGAGTTCATAGTCGAACAATGTGCGAGAGATGTAGTAAACAACACACTCTTTCCCTTCTGCATTATGTTGTGTCAATAGTACGCCCAATGTTGTATTTGTTGCTGAAATATAGAGCAAGAGAGGTCTACTTAGATTTGGTGGGATCAACAGTAGTGTATTCATGAGATATTCCTTAAGCATTTGGAATGCTTGCTGGCATCCCATTGAAAGCGGATGTTTTTGTGTAATAGGTGTGTAAAGGGGTGACACTTATCTACCAGTTGTGCAATGAATCTTTGGATGGATTGAAGCTCTCCTTGTAATGTCCTTAGCTGACTCATGTTCCTTGGAGGTGGCATGTCCATGATTGCTTTAACCTTTGCTGGGTTGACCTCAATGCCTTTGCTTGAGACAATATATCCTAGAAGCTTCCTTGAGGTTACTCCAAAGACACATTTCTTTGGGTTGAGTCAAATATGATATTGTTCTAGTCGGTCAAAGATTTTATCTAATATTTCTATATGACCTTCTCGTGTGAAGGATTTTGCCAATAAGTCATCGACATAATCCTCCATTATGGTATGCATCATATCATGAAATATGGTGGTCATTGCTCTTTGATAGGTTGCCCTTGCATTCTTTAGACCAAAAGGCATCACATTCCAACAATATGTTTCCCATGGACATGTGAATTGTGTCTTATGTTGATCCTCTGGTGTGATCTTTATCTGATTATAACCTAAAAAGCCATCCATGAGAGAAAGCATGGCATGTCTTGTTGTTAGGTCCACGATCATGTCAATGTTTGGTAGGGGGAAGTCATCTTTAGGAAATGCCTTGTTTAGATCTTTGAAGTCAGTATAGATACGGATGCCCCCATTTGGTTTGCCGATAGGTACAATGTTGGATATACAATCTGCATAATCAATTGGTCTAATAAAACCAACATCTAGGTGTTTCTTGAGTTCTTCTTTGACTAGTACCGCGATTTGGGGGTGCATCTTGCGAAGCTTCTGGTTGACTGGCTTAGCTCCTTCTGCTACGGTGAGGTGATGCATGACTAAATTAGGATCAAGCCTAGGCATGAATGCATATGACCATGCAAAGTTGATCTGATGCTTTTGGAAAAACTCTACAAACTTAGGTTGTTCCTTTGGAGTCAAAAGAGATGCTAGATGTATGTGATGAGGAGTCTCAAGAGTCTCCACGTTGAATTCTTTTATTTCCTCCATAAGGATCGTGGATAATTCTGGAGGTGTACTAGAGGGGAGGATTTCAAACCTTTTATCCTCAGGCACCTCAGAGAGGTTTTCACCATTGGATACGTTCTTTCTTTTTATGCTTTAGGGATCAAATAGTGTCATAGTGTGGTTTTCACTGGAAGATCCATGTTTTATCGTTATATTTTTGGAGCTGAAAGGTTTGGCATCCACCCCAAAGTATGTTGCCCTATTAAGTTGAATGGCAAATCCAACTTTCTGATCCCCGCTTAGTATGGTATCCCTTAGTTCCAAAAAGTCAATGATCGCCTCATCGTTTTGGAATTGGTCAAGGCATCGGGGATTAGGTTGGTTCCATTCGATGAGTTTGGGATGGATAATGGGTATTACCTCATCGATCAGGTTAAGTTCATAAGATATGTCATTGAGAGTTAAGACGTTGTCATGAAGGTCATTGATGGTACTATCCCTGTCAGAATCGGGCATAGGATGTGACATAGGGTCTGTGGAAGGTGTTTCCAATTCAGGAACCCAAGAGGTTTTGATTTGTGCTTCTCCATAAATAGGGATTTCTTTGTGAGGTGGAGGTAGTGATGTATCTTCCTCATCTAAAGTATTGAGCTAGACGGAATCAAATTCCCACTCATGTGAGAGTCGGTCTCTAAGTTGCTTTCCAATATCCAATTACTATACCAAACCAAGATATCTTTTGAGTTAAATGCTACTGGTGTAATCGACTTATGTACCTTTGGAGATGGAATGGCTGGTACTGCAAGAAGGATTATGGGAATTAGTGAATCCGATACTAGGAGTATCAGGATTGTTGGATTTGCTACTTCTGATGGAATTGTCAGTGTTGTCAATACTGCTAGGGTTCTTGATACTGCTAATGGTGTTGTTGATGCAGTTGCTGTTGTTGGTGGAGTTGTTGTTGTGGTTGGTGGGATGATTGGTGTTGTGGATGATACTGATGGGATCCTTAGTGGGGCAGTTGGTATGGTCCTCGGTGTTGTTGATATAATCAAAGGCGGCCTCTTTAGAGTTTTAGGCTGATATAGAGGGTTGTTGGGTTTTCCTTTGAATCAGAGCTTAGGAAGAGTCTCCTTTTGAAAGCCTAATCCAGTGTTATCTTTAGGCTTTAATTTTGGCTATAGCAGCTCATGTTGTCCTTGCTTGCAAGGTCCCAACGCACTCTAACCATCATAGCCCATTCTTTGCATAATGAGAAGACCTTTTCCATATTGATCTGTGGGAAGCTTATCCTGTGGGGTTTTTGTGGTGATAGGGTCTTTATAGATCCATTCTACTAAGTCCTCATCTCTGGTCTCTTCTTCTTGACTTTTTCCAAGGATAAAAGGCATCAAACTACATGCTGGCTTGACCAATGGTGCTTGAAGTAACCTTTGTGGTTTACCATGAGTTCTAGGGGAGGTGGGTAGTTTCCCAACACAAAAGAGTTGGCTTAGATTGTACTCCCCAAGACCTTCCTCTGTCATTTTCATCTTTAGCTTCTCTTTCTTGGGTATAGTGGTGTTTGAACTAGAAAGAGAGTCTGAACTTACATATGATGTGGACGGGATAGATTCCTTGTTGTTAGGAATGATAATCTCTGGCTGGTGGTTGATATTATTACAATATGCAAATGGATTTGCATCACCCAGGATTGTAATTTCTACACTGTTATGTGGGAACTTGACACACTGGTGATAGGTGGATGGAACGGCTTGCATGTCATGTATCCAAGGTATTCCTAACAACAAATTATATGGTAGAGGAAGGTCCAGAACTTGACATATGATGTGCTTCACCACTGGACCCACTCGGATTGGTAACACAACTGCTCCTTTTGACAAACGCTCTGCATCATCATAGGCTTTTATTGTTATCTGTTTGCGGGGGTCCACTGATTCAACTACATATCCCAATGTTGTGACCAATTATAGTGTACACATATTTAGGCCTTCTCCATTGTCAATCAAGACTTGCTTGATCCTATGTTGGTTGATAAATCCTTCAATGTGGAGTGAGGCATTATGAGGTTGCTAGAAGGATGTATTATCACTTTTCGAGAAAGTGAGACATAGTGATGACCTCAGACTACCAACCATAGCTTGAAATTGATATGTGTTTAGATTGGCAGGGACTGATACCTCTTGGAGAGCTTGATCCAAGATTGTTTTATGAGATGGGGATAGGCACAACAACTCTAAGATGGGTATAAGTGCGGGCATTTTATCTAATTGTTCCACAAAGTTGTACTGCTTTGGGATGGAGGTGGTGCCTTGTGGAGCTGCTTTAATGGCGATCTTGCTACGACGCATAACAACATTGCAAGTAGAGCTTGGATTATTTATGGTAAGGGTTGCAATTTGTTCATCGACATCATATAGGTGATTCACAGTGTAATTATAAGTGGCTTGCGTATAATCATTGGTATTTGTGTTTCATCTTGGAGTGGAAGGACCCCTTTGATCTTGTGATGGAAGTAGATTTTTAAACATAAGATGATCATTATTCATGGTTTTTGGGCAATGTCCTTCAATTTCAATCTCTCCTCAATCAATAAGATCCTGAACAAGATCTTTCAATCTATGACAATTACTTGTTTTATTCCCTTTCCCTTGATGGAATTCACAATGTTCATTATCCCTCCACCATGGAGGTTTGACCTGAGGTTCGTAATTAGATGTTTTGGTTAAGGTCACTAGATTTGATGAGACCAATTGACGTAACACTATTTCAATAGGTTCCCCTAAGGGAGTGTATGTACGTTTTGATTTATAATTCTGTTGTCTTTGCCTTGGTTCTTCTTGCTGGACATTTCATCCTTGATTTGGTGGGGGAGGAACCGTGTTGGTCTTAGGAGGGAGGTTTTGCCCCACAAATCGAACCACAGGTTGTGCACTCTTGGTAGTCCTTGCATCTACAACCCCATCATTGATGATGTTTTTGTTTTTATTCCAAAAGTGAGGTTTATCACTATTGAAGCGCGGGCCAGGAGCATCTTTTGGTTCATTGTATATTTTGATAAGCCCCTTTTTGATGAGGGCCCATTCACATTTTAAACCATGTGTGATCATGTCATTAAAAGACTCTGTGCCTTTCATGTCTAAATGAAATTCCATTTCTTCGTTCAACTTGGAAATAAATATTTCCACTAGCTCTCTTTTACGTAGCTGAAGGGAACGTCTGCTAGACATTTGTCGCCATCATTGCAGGAAAGCTGAAAATAGCTCCCATGGTTTTTTCTTGGTGTTACACAGGTTTGCCATGGTGACATAGCGCTCTATGTTATGGGAATAATATGCAATGAATTTCTGGACCAGTTCTTCGAATGTCCTAATGCCGCTTGTTAGTCGGGAAAACCATTACGTGGTTGTCCCTACCAAACTCTGAGGAAAGAGATGCATTAGGTATCTATCTTCATATGCCACTTCTAGGCAAGCAAAGTGAAATTTCCTGACATGATCATGAGGGTCTCCTTTTCCCTGATACTTTTCGAACTTAGGTGTTTCAAACCCTCATGGAAAGGTGGCATATATAGATTCCTATCAAAGGGATAGGGACAAATATCATTAAGTGAAAACTAGGTTATTTTCACACCACTATGGAGTTGTTGGGCGAGATTCTCGACTTGTTTCCTCAACATGTCAATATCATTTGGAGGAGGAGGTGGTGGGGGATTTCCTTGATGAAGGTTGCCTCTAATGTGATCTTGACCTCTTCCATCCTCATTATGACTCTAGTGTTCTGATGCTTGTCGTAATTGTGTTGTATCAAAATCAGAGGGTAGTTTGGCTCCCTCTTGGGCAAGTCTTAAAAAGTGAGCATCAACATTGTTTCTGAGGATCTCATCAAAAAGTTGATTGAAGAGGGGGTTGTGTTGTGCCCTTTTGATTTCTTCAGGAGTGGGAGTATCAAGATTTTTATCATTGACGTTTCCTCCATGGGCTTCTTGGAACTCATTGAGATTTTCCTCTTCTTCCTCTTCGATTTCTTGTTGCCTAGTACTTGATCTGGTTTGAGCCATTTTGTTTGAAACTTTTTGTTGAAGTTTGATGAAAATGATGATGAGTTTATGATGAAATGAGAGATAAATGTTTGGTAAAGTGTTTAGCTTATGGATCTCTACCACTAAAGGTTTGATGTTACCAAAGTCCTTCTATGAATTGCTTGTGTTTGTTGACAATGTTTGGGATGATACGGTATAGAGAGATCTGAGATGTGTTACAGACCAAGCTATCTAGTAATGAGAGGATGCACTCATATACTAGTTTTAACCTATATAGAAATGTCTCTTAGGATTAGTTTATCGTAGATGTAGAGACACTCTAGTGATGTGTTTTGTATTTGATTCAAGCAATTACTAAAAAGAACTTAGGACAGGACCTCTTTATGCTTTGATATTTTGAAATGGATTGATGATGTATGAATGTGAGAATGGATGGAAATGTTTAAACTTCAATAAAAACTCTGTGTTACAAATGGGACAAATTATTCCTCTTCTCTTTTGGGGGTTGGTGGTTCTTCCCGAGCTATGTTATATGTGATGTAAATGTCTGGAAAGAAGGTAGGATTGATTTTGCCTCCCTTGTTTTTATGATAGCTCAAAGCTCTATATCGAGTAAAAGCTCTACGGTTTAAAGATGCTTGATCAAACTCATTAGATTTTCCTTGAAGATATAGACGCATGTGACATAAGAAGGTTCTTTGTGAGACAAAGATTTGTCTATTGAGATAGAAAATTCTCTTTTTTTTTATGAAAGCCTTTGAGCTTAATGGTCTTTGCTTCAAATTGATATGTTGATGAAGATTCCTCTTTCTCAAAATATGGAGGATGGTCATATAGTTTTGATACCTTTGCTTGTCCCTTTGTTTTTGCCAAGAGTTTGTTTGTGAAAATTTTGTGTTGGATGAATACTTGTTTTTGAATTGGATTTGATTTTCCTTGACAAGAAAACAGAGCAAGCACACAAACACAATAATGTTGCCTCAAAAGGAACAAATAGGTGTGGTTCTAAATCAACCCAATTTTTGAACTTTTTGACCCTTTACAAAATGTTTTTGATTATGTTTTTCAAAAAAAGCCTGAAGTTAGCTCAGTTTATCACTGGTCTTGACACAAAACGAAGACACTTCAAACACACTTTATCCCTAAGGTCAAATGGCCAGTTGTGATAATTTCAGCCCACATATTGATATTTCTTCAACTTTGGTACTACATACCTTATGAATCCTGTTGTGGCAGGTAAGGATGTGATATAGTAAGTCTTGCACGAGCATAACAAATAGATGATCCCTATGATGGGGGAGTCACCACTTTTATCAAGCTACAAGTAGCCTTTCAAAAAGCTATGTTTCTACTCAAGGAAATATGTATGGTGAGTATCTTGGGAGCAAAACCATCTATGCTCTTGCACTGAATTCATCACAAATATCCTCAATCAATAGAATGGGTGGGTTTCTACATAAAAATGTGTTTAGTAATTTTTGATATTTTTGGACATAAGTTCATTCTGCAGTGACTCACTTAAGAGCCTTGTAACTTGTGGTGGGGCCCATTTGTCCTTTCGGCAAGTTACACTATAGGAACAGCTATACCAAAGGCTACAGTTTTCACTCACACCGGATTTCTATAGCGGCTCGAAGGATTTACTACATGAGGTCATTCCCAAGAGTGATGTGTCTCTTGGTAGGCCTCTCTTAAAAAGATAAAATTTGAGTGTTACTAACACTTTTCTCTTGCACCTAGGACAACGAAAGCCAAGGGAGAGGATAGTGTGTGTTAGAAGTAGGACCACTTGACCAACTTTGCACAAGTGTGCCAATCACAAAAGCACTTGTTCTTTTTAACTGAGTTTCATTGCAATGTTATCTAACTATTTGGAGATGTTGCTCCAACAATCATGGTGTTTTGTTTAACTTCAAAGGCAAAGTTTTTTGTAAACTAGGAACTTGAAATCCTGGTCAACTGAATTGAAAAACATGTTTTTTCTTGAAATTAAATCATTTTTGAGCTTTGAAGGAAAAATGGCTTGTGCTTTTTAGTTTGCCCAAAACAAAATGTTGATTGTGAATTTCCTTTAAGTTTGATACAAGAAATGAAATTTGTGTTGTTGATTTTAAGCACCAAAACAAAATGAATCCTAACTTGCAAAAAAAATAAAAAATTGTTGGGTTTTGAGTTTGTGGTTCTTTTTACTTTAAACAAATGAAATTCTTTTTAAGAGCCCAAAATAAAAGGTGTGTTTCTTTTTAAGAACCCAAATTTGAAATGTGAAGTTTATTTTAAACCAAAATAAAAAGTGAATTCATTTTAAAACCAACTTTGAGAAGAAACTTAGTAAAACAAATAAATCTACTTTCTAGCCTAATTTAAACCTAAATAAAAGAGAAAAATAGTTAGTAAAATCTGCCTATTTGGTGGGCTTCTACAAGCCTAATTTTTTTTGTTTTTCAGTTACAAGATATTTCTGTACAACTCTTTGTTACAATAGCGCTACTCTATGTAAAAATAGAAGTTCTATTTAATAGGAAAGCGCTAAATAAGCAAAAAAAGTGCCAAAAGGAAAGCTAAAGCGCTACCAGAAGAGACAAAAGTGCTTAAAGAACTCTGTCAAACAGAATTAATTCTGTGAGAGCCAGAAGCGCTAAAAGAAGCTACAATAGCGCTATTTAAGGGTCAATAGCACTAAAAGAAGGTCAATAGCACCAAATGGGAGACAATAGGGCTATTATTATGACCAATAGCACTAAAGTGCCCAGTTTTGAAGGTGCTAAAGCATGAACGAAAGCGCTAAAGTGCAACCTGTGTGTCAATTCAAATCACGAAAATTTTTAGTAGTTTAAAAATTTGTTGCTTTGGATTCACGTCGGGTTCACCAAATGATGCTCTGCAAAAAGGGGTTAGAAAAACCTGTGGTATGGCAACACACACACAAGAAACAAGAGTCAGTGTTAACAACCAAAGATTATTCTAAACAAGCATATCAAGAGAGACACTATAAGCAAAATAGAGCATTTAACTAAGACAACAAATGCAACAAGGCATCTCCAAATGCCTTCCACCATGCTTGTAGCTCCTCGTCCCTTGTTCCTCTCCTCTTTAAGTTTCCAAATGAGTGTAGCACTCAACAACTTTTTTGCACTATGGATGTCTTATGGAGGCTCAAGATTGAAATGTTTTAAACTATGCTATGCAAGTGTAAAATAAGCTAAACATGAGATATTATAAAATGAACTAGGATTAATTTTAGTCCAAAATGACAATATGAGTGATTATACTAAAATGCTCTTTTAAAATTGAGTATAGATTAAATGCATACAAGTTTTTGGGATCTAGATTATGAAGAAATGAGCTCTATTTATAGGTAAAATGGAACAATGGATGGTTGAGATTGAGTAATCTCAACAAGGGTCAAGATTGAAGGGTTTTACATCCTTGTGAGGGCTTTGAATCCAATCCCAAGATGACAAATGTTAACATGAGATGGGTTGAGAGGAGAGGAAATAAGCATTAAATGCTTGACATGACTTGAGGGTTAAATTGAGAGGTAATGTTAATGTTTAGTTGAGTGAATAAATTCATTATTCAAAGAATAATGCCTTTATCCATTGGATAAACTCTCTTGCAAGAGTTAGTGAGGATAACCATGGTCAAAGCAATAAATGCTTGAAGAGACCCATGGGTTGAATGAGAGTTGAGTTAGAGGTAAATTCTCTAACCATAAGGGTGAGTTGAGTTAACCATTAATGGTCATGTAAGATCCATAAGTGGTTTGGAAGACTTTAGAGGTTATCTTGTTGGACACATAAAGCATTAAATGTTTTTCAAAGACTTTGGAGTCTTTGAGAAGTGACTCCAAGTTGCTTAGGAATGTGACAATATTTAGGGGATGGATTAGGTTAATTATGAATGGTTAGAAAGTGATTAGAAGGATCTAGAAGGGGATTTAGGATTGCAAGTGGATTTGATGGGTGAGGGAAAATAGGATTTTAATTAAAATAAAATTAATTTATTTCAACTTGTTGTTGCAACTTGCATTTGTAGGCGAATGCAAGTGGGAGGGTTTTAATGATTTAAATAAATGTTTTATTTATTTATTTAAAAGAGTAAAGGGGATTAAATTAAATAAATAGGATTTATTCATTTAATTGATTGTGAACTTGGTTTAATGAATTAATTAAAATAAATTGAATAATTTATTTAATTAATAGGAGAATATTTGAAGATGAATTAATTAAATATTAATTTAATTAATTTTTGACTAGTGGGTTTATTAATCAAATAAATAGCAAATATTCATTTAATTAAAATGGATAGATTTATGTGACTACAATTAGTACTTAAAAAAAAGTTCCAAGTCAACTAGTTGAAGAAGCCCATTCCAAGTCAACAAGTTGAAGATGCCTCAATAATTAAAATGTCTCATCCACTAATATCATTCTAGGTATGTTAATTGGTGCAGTCAAAGTTGGATGGTCTAGATGGGACTATCCAGCTATGCAACATAAAGATCAACACAATGGTAACATCACAATAAATGCTCAAAAAACTAGAATAGTGATCTACACACCATTAGTAACATTCACTACATCACATTCCTTCATATGTAGAATGAAATTGAGATCACAAGCCTGCTAGAAGGCATCACATGTTCTACAATGAGTGCATTGGTCTTATCATAGTTCCCTAGACTAGTAGATTGAATCTAATGATCAAATATATTATCTAACTACTTCACTATCTTTGAACGATTACAAAATAATCTTATATATACTTCTCTAGCTCCAACAACTTAGATCTATGTTAGCCTCAAAGGTCTCAATATCCAAGATTGAAGAAACATGTAGGTTGACCTCAAAACATGAGATGATACATCACAAAAGAAGAAAATATGTTGTAGGCCATGGGAAAGGTATCCACATGGCCCAAATTTCTATGAATGCTATTCTTATTAGGTCAACATGCATTGGGGAGGGTCCACATGTGGGATGAAAATGAATAGAATTCTAGGAGTGATAAACTAGCAATAATGAATGAAAGTCATAAAGTTTTAGGGTATGATGTAGATGAATTTGTGTAGCATCTAAATATAGACCCACAAGGAAAGAAGAGAAAGATCGGGTGTAATGTGAAAGAAAGTGCTTAGATAGTTACAAACTAAAATGCAAGAAAAGAAACCATTTTTGGTTGATGCGGGTTTGTTTTGTAACTAGGGATGTTCCAACATCAGATACCTAGGATTGGAAAAAAAATGAGCCTCTCGCTTTTTAGGTGCTAGATGAAAACCAATGTGGTTCACCTCATCCCATGAAATCCATGTTGAATCTTCTATTGTTCCACCTTTGCACTTCACCATATACTCAGGATATTGCTTGTTAGTAGTGTCTCTATCAATTAGGATGTCTATGATCTACTCAATCTACTCTGATGGGTGTTGTGGTAATTGATCCTCCAAAAAAACTTCATTTTTACTGTTATCTAAAAGTCCTCCATGATAGTCAAAGATGTCTACAACTTTGAGAATAGGTGATATATCCAATTCTTCCCGTAACTCCACTTCATATGTATCTCCTAAATTAAACTTCCTCATAATCTTACATGATCCATGATTCCTCATCTTCATCTTGTTATATGTTCCTACTAGAAATCTTTCCTTCTAAAGATATATTATAACCTCATCTCCAACAAAAAATTATTTATGTTTCCTTTTCTCATCTGCAAGCTCCTTATACTTACTGTTATATCCTTCGAATGTTTCAGACCTGTTTGTGTAATGTCTCGATGTATCCTACACATTCTTTTTCTTCTACACTCCTCTTATTCTCTATACTTATGTCTCTAAGATTTCCAACTCCTCTAAAATGTACTCTGGTGACAATCTCAAATCGTATCTTTTGTGTACTCCAATTTACTAAATTGTTATATACAAACTCCGCTTGTGGTAGAAATTTATCCCAATTTCTTTCTTTATCTTGTGCTAAATACCTTAACAAGTTACCCAAACTTTTGTTCACTACTTTTGTTTGTCCATCAATCTATGGGCGATATGTTGAATTGAACTTCAAGTCTATCTTCATCTTCTTCCATAAGGTTCTCCAAAAATATGCAATGAAATTTGTATCTTGGTCTGAAATTATACTCTTTGGTAATCCATGTAGTTTGACAATCTTCTTGAAAAATAGGATTGTAACATGCACTACATCATTGGTCTTCATGGAAGGAATGAAATGTGCCATTTTATAAAATCTGGCCACCAACCTCTATATTGGCCCTGATAAAGTTTATCCATTTAAAGATTCAGGTGAGCCTTTGGAGTCTTTGTCTTGAACACATGCAATAAGAAGAACTAGAACTAATTATGCCGTGGTCGTTCAAGCAATGAGATAACATATAGAAGTTCCTTTTCACCCTGAATCATTCATGTCCAGACATCACGTCAAAGTGATAATTATAAAAGAATGCTCCAAATCTAGTAAAACATGACATTCCAAATTTTCCCACTCCAAAGATATCCACAAATTAAAAAGGTTGTATCTCAGACCCTTTATCAAATATGCTATCTTTATGCATTATAGCTAGCTTCCTTCCTAACTTTGCCTCATCGCTTTTGAATGATCCAAGGTCACATATAACTCGACCTGATGTAGATGGTTTCATGGATCAGCGAGAAGTACTACACTTCCTTAAATGATAGAGAATGCATCCAACTGAAATATATCTATTGAAAGTATGGAAATTGCTTATGGTGATTGGTGCCTCTTATAAATGCAATCTTTCTCCGGGTAAACAAACTATATCATCTCTTTATAGAACTTGAAAGAATGTAAAGATGCAAACTGACTTGAAATTCAGTCAATTACAAATTCGAAGGCTAAACAAGTCAACAGTTTCTAAACCAGCATGACTCTATAACTTGTCCATTGCCCAAGATTCAATGAACACAAACCTTCACACTCCTAAAGAAAAGAATTAACCACCTCTTTTTATGAAATTTTCTCTTCAGAATTATAGTTTTGCTATTGTCTTCGTAGAGATGCCAAAGCTCTTCGTGAATCCTCCAAATTGTAGAAACTAGTGAAAGAAAGACTTCTCCAAATAAGTGTAGCAATAAATGATAACGGAAATGACCCTTCTTGCTTTTACAATCATTGCCAAATCTAGGAGAATACTCTTCAGTAACGTTCCTAGCACCGCTAACATCATCATAGCCCCCCACTATTCTTCTTGCATGACTTGTTACACGACTGGTAATATGCAATGCCATTGTTCTCTTCGCAGATAGTAAAATTGATGGTAACGTTCAGATATTCCTATTTCAAATCTGCAATTTCTCCCGTGCATCAAAATATGTCACCCCATCTATGTGTGCTCTGCGTTGCATAGTAAAATAGTTTCTGTGCCCAATATCATTTCTCAACAAATGAGTTCCTATGCACAACAACATAAACAACAAATCACTCTGCAAAATTCCTAGACTTATTTGTCACACCCTCTATTGTAAGGAAGCAAAGGTGTGCAGAAATGCTTCCTACGCTAATCTTGAGAGGACGGTTATGCAACTTTCAACTTAAATATTACTAAGATATCAAGAAATGCACAATAAACCATAAACAAAATAGCAATGAACACATAACATAGTGATTACCGTGGGGAAACCCTTCTGGGAGGAAAACCCCACCCTCCAAAACTTGCACAATGTATTATCAAATCAAGTTGATTACAATACACTTGCAATGCAAGTTCTTACAGGAGTGCATCACCACAACTCGAACTCAGAGAGACTCCTTCTAGCATCCAGTCTTGCAAAAAAATCAATTATCAAACTCCTCCCCAAGCCCTCCTTTTATAGTGATTTTACAACCTGGAAACCACTTGTGGTTTTACAAAACCATGGGCTTAACCACCATGCCACATGGTGCCCATTTTTGACATTTGCATTTCCAAAATGGAAAAACAACCAGGTTAAAATAGTAATCCCGTCCATAATTTTGTCCCCTAGCTTAGATCCTCTTAAAAGTCACAAAATGAGTCATTAAGGCTCTAAAAATGGCCCACCTATATTCTACTATGGACAAGACTCAATTTTAACAACTCACTAACCATTTTCCAATGCATAAACATGTGGAAAACTACCTCAAACAAATTCTAGAATTTTCCAGAAAAAGACTGCAAGGTTGAGACACATGTTTCTCAACATTCTCCCACTTGTTGAACACCTTGCAAGAGTCAGGGGATCCAAAATATCATGGACTTAATTGCTAGGGGCCGAGAGGCCCATAGACTTTGAACACCGTCTGAATTTCTCTGTGCTCACGAGCTTAGTTAATGCATTAGTAACATTCACCAAAGTTTCTACCTTTTCCAGCTTCACCTTGCCATCCTCAATCATATCTCTCACAAAATGATATTGTACATCAATGTGCTTGGTCCTGGCATGAAAAGTAGGGTTCTTCACTAGGCAGATTGCACTCTGACTGTCATTGTAAATTGTCACTGCACCCTGTTTAAACCCTATATCTAAACACAATCTCTTTAGCTAGATGGCTTCCTTATAGGCATGAGTAGCTGCCATATATTCTGCCTCAGTAGTGGACAAAGCGACCACAACCTGTCGCTTGCTCATCCAACTGATTGCACCACTGAATAATGTAAACACATATGCACTGGTGGATCTTCTTCTATCAACATCACCAGCCTAGTCTGAATCCACATAGCCTTGAATATCTAAGGAATGCTCATTTCCTATTCCATTAAAACATATCAAGTACTCTAAAGTACCCCTCAAGTATCTGAAAACTCTTTTTACTGCATCCCAATGTGCTCTTCCTGGATTAGACATATAACGAGAAAGAACTCCCACTGCTTGGGCAATGTCTGGTCTTGTACAAACCATAGCATACATCAAACTTCCAACAGCACTCTGATATGGTACTCAACTCATCTCTTCCATCTCCAATGGGGATGTAGGACACTGTGAACTAGAAAGCTTTGTTCCCAATGTAATAGGAACACTCAATGGTCTTGAATCCTGCATATTGAATCTTTTCAAAATAGTACCAACATACTTGCTCTGGCCTAGCCAAAGCTTTCTATTTTGTCTATCTCTTACAATCTCCATTCCCAGAATGTGCCTAGCTGCACCAAGATCTTTCATTTCAAACTTTATCGAGAGTTGAGATTTTAACTTTGCAATCAAACCTTTTCCTTTGCCAATAAACAACATGTCATCGACATACAGGGCAATGACCAAGAAACGATCACCATCAGATTTAAAATATATACAGTGATCAAATGTAGATCGCACAAATCCCAAACTCAACACATATGTATCAAACTTCTGGTACCACATCCTAGGACTCTGTTTTAAACCATACAAGGATTTCTTCAACTTATAGACCAAATGACTTTTACCTTTCATCACATAGTGCTCTGGCTATGTCATGTAAATTTCTTCCTCCAAATCTCCATGAAGGAAAGTTGTTTTCACATCCATTTGCTCGATCTCTAGATCATAGGCTGCTGCAATAGAAAGTAAAAATCTAATGGATGTCATTTTGGCTACTGGAGAAAAAATCTCTCCATAATCTACTTCCTCAACCTGAGAGTAACCTTTTGCAACCAAACATGCTTTATACTTCTCAATGCTTCCATCTGAACCCATCTTCTTCTTGAACACCCATTTACAACCAATAGGCTTTCGTCCTTCAGGCAATGGTACAAGGTCCCATGTTTCATTCCTCTTAAGAGTTGCCATTTCTTCATCCATGGCTATTTTCCAGGACTCTGAATCATTCATACCAAGAGCCTCTTCTACAAATCTCGGTTCATTAATGTTAGCATTCAATGCAAATATGCATCTCCAATCATCAGGAGAATACCCATACCTTTCAGGTGGTTTCCTTTGTCTAGTAGACCTTCGAGCAAGATCTAGTTCAGGTTCAGCTTTAGGTTTAGCTTCAGGTACCTCTTCTTCCTCTGATGATTCAGAACTCATAGAGCTCTCCTCGACTTCTTGTCTTTCTAAGGGCCTCGATTCAACTTTCTCCGATGTAGCAGGTTGTTGAATCACATCTTTCTTTTGTTCTATTTGTTCTAGCTACATTGTAATAGAAGAAGGCTTAGTTTCTCTAAAAATAACACTTCTTGAATAAAATACCTTTTGTTCAATAGGATTCCAAAGCTTGTATCCTTTTACACCATAACTGTATCTGATGAAAATACATTTAATAGCTTTGTTGTCCAATTTTGTCTGCTTCTCCTTTGGCACATGAGCATATGCTTCGCAACCGAACACTCTCAGATGTCTAAGTGAAGGCTTGTTGCCCGACCACGCTTCCATTTGCGTCTTATCAACAAGAGCTGATGTAGGAGACCTGTTTATCAGGTAGTAGGCAGGGGCTAGAGCTTCAGCCTAGAACTTTTGTTCTAGTCTAGCTCCACTCAGCATACTCCTAGCCTTCTCCATCAAGGTCCTATTCATTATTTCTGCAACTCCATTCTGTTGTGGAGAATACGGAGTTGTCTTCTCTCTTTTAATACCACAATCTTTACAAAATGTGTCAAAATCATTGGAGCAAAATTCACCACCATTATCAATTCTCAAACATTTTATTTTCTTTCTAGTCTGCAACTCAACCATTGCTTTAAATTCTTTGAAACAACTAAAAACTTCAGTTTTACTCCTAAGAAAATAAACCCATGTTCTTCTACTGAAATCATCAATGAAAGAAACATAATAAACTGATCTACCAGTAGAAGGAACATCAACTAGACCAAATACATCCAAAATACATGAAGACTTATGAGAACTCGAGTAAAACTGAATGTGGTTTTGTTTACCATAGATACAATGCTCACAAAAATCAAATTCAAGATTGCAATCATTCAATCCATCAACAAGGTTCTTATTTTTCAAGGTCCGTAGACCCTTCTCACCTATGTAGCCAAGTCTCTGGTGCCATAACATGGTCTTCTCTGCAAGCAACTTTGATTCAGTAGACAGAGCACCCTTGGGTACCCAAAAACCACGACCATCTGTTGAAAGAGAAACCTTCTCCTTTTCCAACTGAGTAGTCTTTTTCACAATCTTATCAGAAGTACTATTGCACTCAACTATGCATGCATCAAGCTAGTACAGTGTACCCAATTTGCTTCCTCTTGCTATCACCATAGCACCTCTTACCATTTTCACACCTGCTTCAAAAAACTGTACATGCACACCTGCATCTATTAGCTTGCTAACAGATAACAAATTCCTTGCTAGTCCCGGGATATGCAAGACACCATCAAATCTTCTAATTCTACCATCAGAAAATTTCACACAAATACTTCCACGACCAACAATATCAAGTATTGAGTTATCACCCAAATACACCTTACCACCATCAAAATTTTCATACTTACTAAACTAGTTTCTATTAGGAGTCATGTGGAAAGATGCACCTGAGTCTATTAACCATGCATTGTCACTTGCATGAGTGGCCAAGGTTGCGATGAAAGCATCTCCATCTTCCTTCTCGGATTCAGAATCAGAATCTTGCTTCTTCTTCTTTTTCTTCTTTTCTTCTTTACAATCCTTTCAGAAATGTCCGGGCTTTCTACAATTCTAGCAAATTACCTTGGACTTACCAGGAGATTTTGATCTCCCCTTATTCTTGGACTTAGAACGGCCATTCTGCTTTTCATTCTTGCCTCTTTCTTTTGGTCTTCCTCGAACACTCAGAGCCTCTTTGGCATTCAGAGAAACCTTCCTTCGCATCTCCTCAGAAAGTAGAGAACCAACAACATCCTCCATCTTCAAGATGACTGCAGTGCTCCCTATGGCCATCACAAGGCTGTCCCATGAGTCTGGCAATGAACATAGCAAGATTTGGCATCTTTCTTCTTCATCCATTGGCACCCCAACAGAGGTCAACTGAGTTACCAAGATATTAAAGCTTTCCAATTGCTCAGAAATTCGTCCACCTTCTTCCATTCTCAAAGAATACAATTTCTTCCTTAAGAAGATCTTGTTCACAAGTGATTTCGCTTGGTAGATCTCACTTAGCTTCTTCCAAAGCTTCTTTGTAGTATATTCTTCATGGACATTTATCAGAATAGAGTCTGCAAGACACAATCTGATGAGACCTTTAGCTTTTCTATCAGTCACATCATATTGTGTAGCTAAAGTCGGATCTGCGGGCCTATGCTTATTCTCATCAATCACATCCCATAGATCTCGATCAATCAACAGATCTTCCATCTTCAGCTTCCACATCTCAAAGTTTGTGCCAGAAAACTTCTCTACATCAATCCTCCCTGAAATGCTTGCCATCTTTTCAATCCTACAACATAGAAATGAAAAACTCTGCACAAGCTTCCACTCAAACCTTGATTAGCTCAAAAAACCCTGTAACCAACAAATAGAACCAAAACTGGCCAGGCTCTAATACCACTTGTAAGGAAGCAAAGGTGTGTGGAAACGCTTCCTATGCTAATCTTGAGAGGACGGTTATGCAACTTTCAACTTAAATATTACTAAGATATCAAGAAAAGCACAATAAAGCATAAACAAAATAGCAATGAACACATAACACAGTGATTACCATGGGGAAACCCTTCTGGGAGAAAAACCCCACCCTCCAAAACTTGCACAATGTATTATCAAATCAAGCTGATTACAATACACTTGCAATGCAAGTTCTTACAGGGGCGCATCACCACAACTCGAACTCAGAGAGACTCCTTCTAGCATCTAGTCTTGCAAAAAACTCAATTATCAAACTCCTCCCCAAGCCCTCTTTTTATAGTGATTTTACAACCTGGAAACCACTTGTGGTTTTACAAAACCATGGGCTTAACCACCATGCCACATGGTGCCCATTTTTGACATTTACATTTCCAAAATAGAAAAACAACTAGGTTAAAATAGTAATCCCGTCCATAATTTTGTCCCCTAGCTTAGACCCTCTTAAAAGTCACAAAATGAGTCATTAAGGCTCTAAAAATGGCCCACCTATATTCTACTATGGACAAGACTCATTTTTAACAACTCACTAACCATTTTCCAATGCATAAACATGTGGAAAACTACCTCAAACAAATTCTGGAATTTTCCAGAAAAACACTGCAAGGTTGAGACACATGTTTCTCAACATCTGTTCCATCTTCACGCCTCTTGTAGGTTTACACATAGTCTCCCTTTCAATCGACTCTATATATCAGTTCCACATGCCAACGATTCCCACACCAATCAAACTTAGCAGACGTTCGTGGTAGTTCACTTGCCCACCATCACATATGCAAAAAAATTTTAGTGTTCTTTGATACCAAAAATAGGAAATGCATGATAATTATTCAATGATGTAAGGAGGATTTATACATAGGAGATGCGGTTTATATAACTGTAGAACAGTTCTATGAGCATCATTGTAAATAATAATGCATTACATTGATTAATATAACTTCAACATAACTGCTAAGCCAAAATTTTGGAGGGTTAGTCAACTGTTGTATCTAATTTGTCTACCTTATTTACCTTGTTTATATATTCTAGGTATCTATGTATATTACTCACACTCACATTTTGTATGATAGATATTGTTATTTGTGCTAATTTGGTTTCACTTACAGAATTTTGTTGTGCATTTTTATTTTCGTTAATCCCAAAACTCCTAGTAATGAATGATTATAAATATGACTAAAAATCAAGAACAACTCCCACTACTACTACATGCAATAATATAAAGATCAATAATAGCCTTCCAACAGGATTAAAATAAACTTGAAATGATTTATATAGTTTCTAAAAGTTGACAATCGATACCCTTCTATCCCTTTAACATGCTTCTACATTCTGCAATCGTTTAAACTAATGTAGTGACAAACAAAATTCATCTACCCTTTATGCTTTGATGATGTCCATACGATGTTCCAAAACCCCCATTTTGACAAAGGCTAGGAGTAGAAAAAAAAATTAATTTCATAAAGTTTGTGTAGTTTTCTGAAAGCAGCTATCAATATTCTTCCATTGCTTCAACATGCTTTGTATTTTGTATTCATGTCAACAAACAAGAGGCAACCAAAACATTTGATGAAATTCTTCTATCATTTATGCTTTGAAGGATGTTCCTATCATATTTGAAAAATCTCATTTTTAAACTCAGGAGTAAATATGAATTGACTGTAAAACAATTTAACCAACCAAAATAGATGAATTAAAATATACTATTATTAAAATTTTCATTTCAATGCACAATATTTTTTCCTATTTCTATAAATGAAAAATTATAAATTTGATCACTAAAATTTGTATGAATTTATGAAAAAAATTAAAATATATTTTATGAGAAAAAATATCATAACAACAATAACGAAATGGATTAATTTTCCCCTCTTCATAACCTTTCAAACAAAACTAATTTTACAATATGAGATCCATCAAATTTACCATCTGATCAGTACCAAAAACGCGAAACACGCTTACCTTTGAGTCAAATAGCTTTTGGAATTTAATATTGCGTGTCCGATTACTTAAGTTTGGTGATCGCCATATGTGTTTTTAATGTATAAACTACCATTTAGAGGGTAACTTTGATTGGATAACCGTGATAAAAATGCACAATCCAATCCTTGGTCAACGAGCAGGTTTCGAACCGCACAAATAATGCTCTGCAGCAAGTTAAAAAATAAAGGGAAAGTGACGCATGTCAGTTTCTGTCATCTGTTCCTGATTTATAATTTAGCTTTGAAGGGGTAAAGAGCGTCGATCAGTGATTGTGAGTGTGAGTGTGCCCAATCATGGTGGCGGAAAACTGTGCTGAGTTCAAAAGTTGTGCTGAATTCATGAAATCGCAAATTTGTCCTCATAACGAGTCCGTTCCAGCTGTGACTATAGTCTTATTGGTGTTATCAGTGATTTTATTTATTCTCCTCATTTTGAGGGATTGGGTGACGGGTTTGAAGATTAGAGCACATTGGATTCCCGGTGATTTTCTTGTGCTCAGCGCTCTGACAATCCAATTGCTAAACTTGATTAGTACTCAGGGCCAGCCATTGAACTGGCAGCAAAGGGACATTTTATTGGTCGAGTTTTGGATGATCCACTCCAGTCGAATAATGTTGTGTATTGTTATAGCTTATTTCATCCCCGCAATGGCCAATCCCGGCGCTGAGGATTTCTGGGGTAAGATCACATCTCTGGCATTAACTGTCTTTCTTCACGTAATATCTGAGTTGTATATCATAAAACCCAGTTCTGCAAATGATATCTTAAAAAGCCTCTGGCCCAAACAGCAACGTACTAGCATTACTCTCTACTATATTTTGGCCGCGCTAATGTTCACCTCCTTTGTTTTGCTCCTCCTCCAACTCGCCTGCTCTAATATTGCTGGGAGGGGCATTGAGCGCATCGTAGCAAAGAAGATTCCGCTAATTGTGAAGGTGCAAGTGGAGGAGGATCATCACCATCACAACCGCCACCCTTATGAAGTGGAGCAGAGAAATGATGATTATCCCTTCCGTTGTCAAGAATGTTGGCAGAGAGTAGAAGATGCGGTGTTGCAAGCGTGGATTGTTGCTCGCGCCTACTCTCTTGACTATGTCATTGCGAGGTCGCCCTTGGCCTCCTCCGCTGCAATCATAGTTACAATTCAAATTGCAATTACGATCATAGTAGGGGTTCTGAATAGTCCCAAACTGCTGATATGCACTCCACTTGATAAGTTAAGGTTTAGTATAACTATGATGCAATGTGTATTCATCTTGATAGGCTGGTCAATGATTCTGTGGAGATGGGTCACAGCAGTGGCTTATTACGGAAATTGGAGGAGCTGTTTTAGGATAGAGGATTTCTGGACAAGACATCTGAGAGAGTTGCAGGAGGTGGAGAAGACTCAACCGCAGCAGGCACAATTGCTTCACGCCAAAGTCGAAAAGCTGGTTGTCAATCAGTCGACAACAATCACGCTACATAAATATATATTGTATGCAGTGATTGGAGTCCAGTTGCTCACGGTTTCATTCAGCAAAGCCTGTTTGCTCGCATCTCAGACACTTTTCCGCAACCCATTAACGGGTAAGTTGCTGTCAATATTACTGAAAAAGACTAAAAAAGGTTATACTCAATATTACAGAGGGCTATTGGAGGGTGTGAAGATGATAGAGGAGAGTCCAGAAAGCCTGTGGTTATCTAACCATGAGTCCATTCCAATAGCCGTCAAGCTCATTTCACGAGGCAAAACAAACGGTGAACGAAACTGTGAACATCTGGTTGACTTTCTGGCTACTAAGAGAACGCGCCACGGTCTAGGGTTGAGCTGTTTGGATCCAAGCAGGCCTCACACAGAATTGAAGAATCTGTGCAAGAAAAGCCAGAGCGAGGAGAATCGGCAACCTCAAGAAGGGCCTCAAGAAGGGCAGTTTACAGACATGAGTTCAAAATCATGGAAAATGACAGCAGTGGCTCTGTTGAGTATCATCGTTCAGCTCTCCCCAATTTGTGCTGAAACTGAGAAGGAAAACCCTTCCACTTCTCGCTCTTTCCCTCCAAAGGTCGTGAAAGATTGTTTGGATGCATATTCTCAAGCATGGGAAATCGTAGATTTTGTTGACAGGGCGGATTTAAGAGCCGACGAAATAACCAGCGAAGCAGCGGACAAGTATTTTGGTACGGTGCGAAAGAAAGTGGTGTTACGGGTTGGCAATTCTGGGGAAGCAACACCTCCTCGCAATGTGACTGAAGCATTGGATAACCTTAAGGAGAAAACACAAGGCTTTCCAAACAGATGGACCGGCGGCGACTCCACAGACTGGAAGGCAGCTGCATGGGGCAGTGCCGTGTACAAGTTATGTAACAGCATTGAGTGTAATGAAGGCACTGATGTGAATGATCTACTGAAGAAGTTAGAGAGCTGCTTGGCAGATATAATAAACGAATGCCTAGAGAAAGTTCAGCATCTCCTCTTGCTGAACTGCAGGAAATGGGCCTTCAAAAGTAATGAAAGAAAGATTGCCAAAGCACTTTATACAACAGGAAAAGCAAGCAAAATCATGGAGTTGCTCAGAGGCAACATAGTTGAGGAAGAGGGGAGCGGCTCAGCAATAGTTCCACATCTTGTATAGTTCTCTTTTAGCTGCTGTTTCTCAGGCGTGATTTAGAGACTTACAATTTCAGTGAGTCAATAAATGTAAAAGCTTCTGTTTGTTGTCCCTTCCTATTAAGGGAGGGCAGTACTTAGGTCCTCAATTCAGTGTGTAATTCGATGTGTGTGACATAAAGTGTTATATATTATGCAGTTCGTGGACAAGCTGCAAGGCTGTGATATATGTCATCTTAAGGATGAAAGCTATGAATATTCTATCATTTCTACCTTGAAAAATGTTTGTAATACATTCATTTTTTAAAGGATTTTAGTTTGTAATGGAAAAATACGATTAATTAAATATATATTCTATCTTTGAACTAAGGAAATCATTATGGAGGGTTCTAGTATTTTCAAGAAATTTTTTATTTTATTTTTTGTATTTTTTCATGTATGTCAAACAAAGATTTCTATTTTTGAAAAAAAAATCATGCTCACAAGAAATAGTAATTGAATAAAATATTACATGGCCTTTAACATCATGTCTTTTGTCCTCCTCTCATTTAATTCTACACTTTGATCAAATCACATCCTTTAATCTCAAATCTTCATATCTCTTGTAAGATTAGTGAATATACTAGAATCTCAATCTATGTGACTTATTGTAGTCTTCCATCTCTTCTCACACTTTTCATAGGCTTGTGAACTTCGAAGCTTTGTAATTACTACTTCTTTGTCACATTTTTTCTAACACACAAACCTTGCAAAACTAATAACTTAGCTTCTCCTATCCCCTTCATTAGTTTGCTCTCTTAGAAATTTTGTATGTTTTAAACATCTTTAGAGGTGAAAATAGAAATTAATATTTCTTAATATTTTCTTATCATATTTTGCTAGAAATAGGTAATAGGTAGATATTACCTTCAAATTGAATTGGTCAAAAGAGGGACATAACAAATATTAAGAATAAATTTTATTATTTATATTATCTTAGTAATATTATCTATGATCACTAGTCATAGATAAAAGAAAAAAAATTCTTGCCTTAATTTTTTATGTTTATGAATGTGTTGAGATTGATAATTTTCATAAACACTTATAAGAAAATTTTTGGTTCACAAGGTTCACATTTCTCTAGGATAAACCCCTAATAGATTACCCTTGTGGATTTGAATGAAGGTCTAAATAAGGGTACAACAAAACTGGGATAATGTTAAAAATATAAAGATGGAGAACAAAATTCTCCTTTGTCTCTTACTTCTAGATCTTTTTTTTCTTTCTACAAATAATTTCAAATGAGTGAATGAATGTCTTTAATTAAAATCTAGCCAACTTCATAACTTAACCAAAAAAATGTTTAGTCAATTCATAAAAGCTTGTGAATTGATTGATAAGGCAAGAATTTGAATTTAATTATATGCAAGACTATGGAATTTACTAGGTTAGGTTCACACCTATGAGTCCAATCTAGTGTGAAAACTTGATGAGTTTTAAAATTATGAGTGAAATATAGGTATAACTCATATAGAGGGACTAGGATATGAGCTAAATTTTTGTATAAATATACCACCTATAAACTAGTTATTGCTTTATATTCCTCTAATAAGAAAAAAAGTATATAGGTGTATCCAATTTTCACCATTATAAATATATCTTCAAAAAATTTATTCCATAATTTTATGTTTTTTTAAAAAATGTTTCACTTTATTATATTAGTCTATAACTATATTTACATAACACTTTAATTAAATAAAATGCATGAATTTTATAATGTAATGACCCATTTAATATTCCCTACTTTACTTTGAGATTAACTCTACATCATCCATATTATTTTTGCTTGCATCTCTTGGTATTTTTTACTCAATCCATCCTTATCACCAATTATTGAGCTGCAATAGATATTAATACACTTCTGTAGAGAATATGATTAGCTAGATAATTAGACTCCGTACATGTATATAAAATATATTATATCTTTGAAATATAATTCCAATACTTTATCCTATTCAATCTATAATTCACAATTATATTGTTTAAAATATATAATATTATTAAACTATATAATGTTTTATCGTCAATTATATAATTTTAAAATCAAATTTATTTATTTATTAAACAAATTAATCACAAATAATTATATACATTTTCAACAAGAACTATCCGGTAAGCTGTACTAGTCAATCTCGAAGACCAGTCCACCAAAAGTTACGAATGATAGGTCTTTATCAATTTATTTTCACTTTCTATTCGAAATCACGTCCATTTATTCCCGTACGTCGACTTACTTCATCATTATTCCACATTTTTTCTAAAGTCGGTGGATTATCCTGTGTGCGTGGGGCTCATCTCAGGCTTTGCAACGCACTTCGACCTCGCTGGAAAGCTCAACTTTCTCTTACAGATCGGGCCCGTGTACTCCTACGCAAAACTGGCCTGTGAAAAAGTCGCCATTTGGAAAAGACATGGCCATCCAAAAATTATTCATTCACATTAACTTAGGCTTTTTATCGTTGTCAAAAATAAATCAAAGATCTAATAAAGATTGTCTATTAAACGACATTGTGAAATTAACTACATAAGAAGGTTGTGTATTATTGTGTGGCTGTAAATAAATAAAATATATAGTAAGTATAACAATTGAGATCGGTAATTGAAATAGTATTTTAAATATTAAATATTAAGTGAAGTTTTAGTTAAAATTATAAGTGTCAAATAAATATTCGTGATGTGTATGATTGGTTTATTATGTTCAAAAAATTAATGCCACTAAAGAAAGACTCATTTTAAGAAGGATCAAAGCACTTGGAGAGGAGAAGGAAAAGGAGGAAAGAAAAACATAGAGAGAAATACCACCACAAATAATATAAATTGACAAAGAATAACAAGCAATACCTGAGGAGGCTTCCTTCTTAGAGGACACATTAGTCCCTGATGACACCCTTTTGCTAAATAAAGAACAATTGTATAGTGGCCTATTCTAGAAGAAGGATTTGGATCATACGGTACAAAAAAATATCAATATGGTGAGACCAAATAGATGGATAATAGAAAGAGAATTGATAAGGTATATGGTAGCATCCCACATCACATTTGAAGATCTCATTAGCTGATTTCTAGATCCCCTAGTTACTGCACTCAAGCTGAGAAGAGAGAAAATAGCTAAAGAAAAGAAGTTAAAAGAGCTGGATATTTAAGAAGTAGCTCCTACCACCACACCTTTGTAGAAGAAATATGTAATGAAAATACAAATAGGGGACCTCTAATTAAAATAGGGGATAAACAAATTAATGTCAAAATAGTTGGAGATAACTCAAACAATACAAGTGGAGATCATAGATGCAACCATAAAGCATCCCAACAACTATGTGAGGAAGAAGAAAATTATCAAGCAACTTCTTCAAAATTGTCCTCTTAACCACCTTGGTCTGACACACCCTCCTCCACTACAACATCTTCTATGGAATCCATAATAAATAGGTGGCCTCTTGACATCTATTCTAACTACCTTTGGTAGGATCACAAGTGGACGTAAGAAACATCTCCCCCTTATAAAAATTTCAACTAGGGGATATTTTACACAAAATAGCAAAGAAGGAGATCTTACAAAAATAATGAAACATGTAGAAAGATTCGATCAATTAGATAATGGTGAAGGATATATAGTCATTTTCCTCATATCCCAAGGGACCAATCTCAACACCTGCTACTAAGTGATGGGGTGATTAAGGATGCAAAACTATGGAAGGAAACAATAACAAAAAAAATCATAATAGAGCTTCAAAAAATAAAAATGTATGAAGAAAGAAAGAACTGTGTTGTTTCGTATGTTATAATGGAATATTAGATCAACATAATGAATAATATAGATGAGGATATGAATTTAACCTATACCAAGTTTTCTTGTAGTGGCCACATGTCATTGCCCCAATCAAGGTTCAAATAGACACTATAGAGATATAAATAATATAAATATCCATAGATTATAAGGCACGAAAAACTTGGATGGCCAAGACTGGGTAGGAATTGAGGACTTACACGACCAACATCAATAATCTCAGTAGAAAAGGGATAAAACCTAGAACCAAATTCATTAATTGAAGGAGGTCCTTAATCTAAGGTTGGATCATATTACCAACACCTTACAAGATGGAAAGCATTTATCCTAGAACATTCAAATACTAACCATCATTTTGAAAGTAGAAAAATAACTAATACAATTTACATCAACTAGATACAATTGGAAAAAACATGATTGGATAACTATTTTGATATCATTTAAGACATATACAAGGACATCTTCCAACATTAAAAAGTTTACATGAGGTGAAGTCAAGATTTTGCAGAGGGGATGATGCTAGCAAGAAAACAATAATAGGTAGACATCCAAGGATATTTTTGCATCATACCACATTAGGCCTATGGAGCATAAGAGTTAAAACATATCATGTAGGGTAGGGATAAATGGCAGGCGTCACATTCAATCTTGTAGATATAAGTATATTGGAATATATATTCATCTAAAAGGGACATGAAAGGAATGCCTATATGTATATGTAAGATAAGGAAAGATATAAGTAGGTAGATAGAGGAAAGATAATGGATGTATATTATTTGAATGTAAATGTATCGATTTATAAGGATATGTATGATGTAATAAATGAGTACAAACAATATAAATACTTTTGAGTCTCAATATATTATGTTGTGTGTCTTATTTTGGTAAATAGATAATTTTCTATTTGGGTCTATTTCCATGCTCCTTTAATAGGACTAAGTTTAGGGTATAATGTTCAAATATGACACTAGAAAGTCACAAAGTCTCATAACTCCTATTTTTGTCCCTTTTGGATATTCATAGTATTCAAAAGTCAACCTCCAATCAAGGGAATACAACTAGACAAGATTTTTGAGCCCTAGTGACTTTCTAGTGTTGTATTCTCTATATCTCAAAGATAGCACTTTTAAGTGAATAGGGAATTAGACCTAACTTTGATCTAGAAACTTTCTCGAAGTAGGTTAAGTCAAATTGGACATAAGAAAAGGGCTAGACCTATTTTTTTTCATCACTAGGACCTATAATGGGTGAAATGAGGGCATAATAAAGTTTTCTAGCAAATATTGGAAGCCTATCTTTTAAAATAATATATACATTTCATAACTAAGTCTATCAATTATATTTTTTTAGAACTATAAATACTATTTTAATTTTTAATCCTTTTCATTTAAGTAATGAGATAAAATTCATCTATTTTGTCAATAGTCAATTCAAATTGGACATCAAAATAAGATTATTTTATCCAAGAAAACTAATTTAACTTCCTATTATTATAAATAATATTTATTCCCATAAATGCACAAGTCACTTTGATGATACTATTATCCTTTTATATATATTATATTTATAGAATTCATTGAATAAATAATTCCATGCTTTCTACTCTATTTATAGCATAAATTACATGATAATTTTGCAAATATAAGAACATTAACTAAATCGATACTTTCTCTTTCATCATACACACTCATTAAAAAATTATTGCATGCCTTATATATGTTAATTTTCAAGATTAAGATATATATTCACTCAATTTTTATTATTGACTATCTCTTAATAGTACTTTTATTTCTATAAAAGAACATTTGGAAATAGTATAAATGAGTATCTACACATACAAAAGAGTGTCTAAAATCTAAATATTGATGAAAAACAATAATGATGTGAGAATTTTTTAGAGAAAAATATAAATGAAATGATTTATTCTTCAAAATTAATTATTATGACATATTTTATATATGAGCATATAATATTATTTAATATTCCTATAAGTTACACAATTGTTTGTTTCATATTATTTATCTATTCAATATTGGACACATCAATACAATTGGTAACAAAGATAGAATCTAGTTTTCAATGTACACATTTATTTGGCCATGAAAGAATGATAATTACACAAGATTATATTATTGAATGTGAAAAAATAAGATAGCTTCTTGAATAAATTTCAATATTATTCATTTATAATATTAGTTCTTATCCCCACAATTTATTATATGATTTTTTTATTTTTTTTCTAAAGACCTTAGCTACATGTTAATTGTAGGTTCAAATTACCCTAATAAATAGAATCTTGTATCTTTATACCCCATCACTAGATAAGCACCCTCATTAATAGTATAAATTTTGATTTTCTATCATAAACCTAAAAATTCATAGCGTAAAGGTGATATTGACCATTTGCGACCTATTCTGTTGTGCGAGATTGAAAGGAATCATCTACCAATTTGGAGACTTTTATCTTTTTTCTTTTGCTTTCGACCAACCTGTCGTCACCCAGCTGTCGTCTATGCAATAGTAGAAAGAAAACGTCCACTTAATTTCGCATCTTGTAAAGCAATGCTCTTAGATCATTATTCCATGTGACCATGTGATTTATGCGACTGCATGAATATGATATAATAATAACGCGCTTTCGCTTTTCCCTTGAAGTTGATCTATTTCTGAACGCCCACTTCTTGCGAATCTCTTTTCAAAACAATATAAATATGACCAAAAACAAAAAGTAAAGAATCCAAAGTCATAAAAAAATCTTATAAAACTGACTGTATATATAAAGTAAAGAATCCAAAGTCATACAAATCTTGACCATAAGAGTGTCAGTCATTTTCAATTTAAATAATTGCTTACTTTATATTAAATGTTGTGGTCCTTCACCATAGAAAAATATTAGAAGTTTGCAATGAAGTTTTTCTTTTCGGAATAAAGTAAATCATTTTGCATACATATTTTATGAAACAAATAAAGTCAGTTTAAAATAACAAACAAGTATCATGTGGCTAGTACTTGACTTCATAACATTGTAATAAAAATTACCGTATACAGAAAGTAAAGAATCCAAAGTCATACAAATCTTGACCATAAGAGCACTAGTCATTGTCAATTTAAATAATTACTTACCTTATATTAAATGTTGTGGTCCTTCACCATAGAAAAATATTAGAAGTTTGCAATGAAGCTTTTCTTTTCGGAATAAAGTAAATCATTTTGCATACATATTTTATGAAACAAATAAAGTCAGTTTAAAATAACAAACAAGTATCATGTGGCTAGTACTTGACTTCATAACATTGTAATAAAAATTACCGTATACAGAAAGTAAAGAATCCAAAGTCATACAAATCTTGACCATAAGAGCACTAGTCATTGTCAATTTAAATAATTACTTACCTTATATTAAATGTTGTGGTCCTTCACCATAGAAAAATATTAGAAATTTGCAATGAAGCTTTTCTTTTCGGAATAAAGTAAATCATTTTACATACATATTTTATGAAACAAATTAAGTCAGTTTAAAATAACAAACAAGTATCATGTGGCTAGTACCTAACTTCATATCATTGTAATAAAAATTACCATATACATAAAGTAAAGAATCCAAAGTCATACAAATCTTGACCATAAGAGCACTAGTCATTGTCAATTTAAATAATTGCTTACCTTATATTAAATGTTGTGGGTCCTTCACCATAGAAAAATATTAGAAGTTTGCAATGAAGCTTTTCTTTTCAGAATAAAGTAAATCATTTTGCATACATATTCTATAAAACAAATTAAGTTAGTCTAAAATAACAAACAAGTATCATGTGGCTAGTACTTGACTTCATAACATTGTAATTAAAATATTTGCTATAATTTTAAATTATTAATTAAAATTTATATTATTTTAATATATTTATGTAATCATAACTACAATTCTCACTTCAATAATATAGTATTAATAATCATAATAAAATATAAACATTATAATGAAAAAATACATTTTTCTTAAAAACATAATGTTAATTTAATTAACAAATTTATATAATTATAATAATGAAATAATTTTAAATTTAATTATTAATTATTGATTATTAGTATATTATTATATTATTTTGATTAATTTTATGTAATCAATTATAATTTGTCTGAATAAAATAACTATTAACTAGTAATTGCAATTGGGTGTGTAATGGATATGTCGATAAATATATGTTGGCCATGAAATTGGAGGACCTAAATGACAAGGTTAATAGCTTGGAGACCTCCTATAACTACCTTGAATGTGAATGAAACAAAGATTGGATAAAACACCTCGAGAATGGTATCTATTGTTAGTTTCTCTTAGGTTGTTGTTTCTAAACTTTAATAGTAGTAGTTATTTTATGAATAATTTATAAACTCTCTAAATGTTTTGGTTGGTGGGATTGATCTCCAATCCCTTATTTTTCTTTTTGGATAATGCTTTTTTATTTAGATATATAATGAGTTGGTATCCTTGCCCACTTAATCTTAAATATAAAAAAATCTAGACATCACTCACCCCAAGATGAAAAATGTAAACAAAGAGTTGTCATTTGTGAAAAAGTTGGAAATTTTAAACAATGAATGATAGGTTTTGAAGGGCCTTAATTTCCTATGTAATATGTGTTGATTGGTCTTTCATTAGTCCCCATTGTGTAGTTGATGCTTGTTGGTCATCTTTCAATGTTTTGGTTTATGTTAACATTTTTTAGTTGTCTAGCTGCTTGTGAGATCCCTCTCTTCTACCTTAATGGTTGTTTTGTAAATGGGTTTGGGCCCTATGTTGTTTTACCTAAATAGAACATAGGAATAAATTATTTAATATGCTAGGCATTAGGTGATAAGGTGTTTTCATGTGAGTGCTAGGTGATATGATGATTAGATTACTTGAATAAAATTAGGAATTGGTGTTGACTATATGAATTAGGTGATATGAATGAAGTCAACACATTTAGGTGTCTTTACAAAATAATTAAATATTTTTTTTTCAATTTTTAATAATTAAAAGAAAATATTGTTTTTTTTTAATTTAATTAACTCAAAGAACAATCTAATAATTCAGAAGAGAATTTTAGTTAAATAATTATATTAATTATTTTTATTTTCAATCATCAAATACTAAACCTATACTTTAAAATAAACTTGGATGAGATGAATCTTGGGATGACCTTATTTTGAAGGTGCCTTGTAAAATCCACTAAATCTTATTAGGTAACCTTTATCACAAAGAGGGGAATAATTGATGCCACCATGCCTTAGAGTTCAATTTCTTGCTCTCTCTATTTTTTAAGCAGTATGTTTGGATTAATAATGCACTTGAATTTTCAATAAATGTGTTCAATAGATTATCATGTTGATCATGATTTAAAGTAAATTTTTACTTTAAACAAATGATAATTTGTATCTATGTTCACATTATAAAATGTGATTATGAAAGGACAATTAAATTTAATATTTTATTTTGTAAAAATTTAGCAAAATCAATTCGACAACTTTATAACACTTCACTAAGATGCTTTACAACCTAAATTTTTATTTACTAAAATAATCTTAAAATATGATAATATAAATAAAATTCTAAATATTTTTCATTCTTTTTTTACAAAAATGTATCCTTATAATCTTAATGTTTACTACAATCTTGAACTTTGTAGAGTCTAAAAACTTGAGGTAACTAATACTAGGGTTAAGTTTAAACATCTAAATACATATGTAAGAAAAACCCAAATTAAGACCACCTAATATGAAGGCTAGAGATGGGCTAGCTCTTGCCCCTATGTGAACATTTGTGTTTGATATGTCTAGCCATTATGAATCAACCCTTAATACAAATTACATTCTTGTGGGACTATTAAAGATTATAGAAATAATTTGTGTTTATTATTTTAGAAGTTTAGATAGTTTTAAAATTCTTTAAGTTTAATTAAATGTATGTTAGTTGAATTAGGAAATGTGTAAACTTAAGATATGATATTCATGTTTCTTTTTATAAATAGATGAAGATTTGTGTGTGTGTGCGCGCGAGCGTGTGTGTGTGAAAAATCAGCATGAAGAAGAAATCAATTTGATTTAGTAGTGATATAATTAGAAAATAATATGAAATACTTCAAGTATTGAATGGCTACTATGTTTAATATATATATTTTTGATTGAAAGAGACTATCCAATATTCAAAGAGATGTACTGACTATAAAATAAAAACCATTGCAAAGAAATCAAGTGAAAAAATACAAATTTAATGAATTATATCATGACGTATTCTAAACAATTAAGTACATAAGAAATGCATATCAAAAATTTAAAAATTATTAATATTTTATTACTAAATTTATGAAAAAATAATAATTATCAAATAAATATTTTACTAATATTACTCTACAAATTGAAACTTTTAATTTTGATAAAATAATAAATGATATAAACTTTGATCACTTTTTTTTTTTTAAATTGAAAATTAAATTATATAGTAATAGCATCAACATAGAGCTGGAATATATTTAGGCAATCAATCTTTTAAGTAGGCCATACATCATAGTGTTGCTGCTAAAACGTGATCTACGTAGCACAAAACAAATAAACATTCAACACGCTTAGTTAATTACACACTTTCAGTAGCAACTAAATCAATACCTAGTGAAGTACATGGGGACTTCCCTAGAAGACACGCCTAGAAAATTTAAGCTAAGTATTAGCTATAATATTAGAAAAGACAAACTATCAATGATGAGAAACTATAGCTAACTTCTCCATGATTGCCTTAGCTTTTCCTGCAGCATAGAGTGCTTTCCCCATTCGTTTTTCATCCCTTTTGAGGGCCCATTTCCTGCAGTTCAATAACAGGAGATGCTGGGTTTTCTCTAGGCATTCGTTTATTATATCTGCCAAGCAACTCTCTAATTCTTTCAATATTTCAGTCACACCGCTTCCCTCATTCCAGTCAATGCTATCCCGTAAATAGATTACGGCACTGCCAAATGCTGCTTCTTTCCAGTCTATAGAGTCGTCGCCTTTCCATCCCTTTGGAACACCTTCTATTTTTCCATTCTCTGTTTTGCTTTTACTTTTTTCTTTTGGATTTTTCACTTTCGCTGTTTTGCTTTTACTTTCTTCTTTTGGATTTTTCACTTTCTCTGCTTCTCTTAGTTTTTTCATTTTCTTCTGCAAAACTTTGAAGTGCTTGTCGGCTGCTTCACTGGTGATCCCATCATCTTCTGTATCTGCCTCCTCAACGAAATCTATGATTTCCCATGCTTGAGAATATGCGTCGAAACAATCGTTGACGACCCTTGAAGGAAAATCATAAGAAGTGGAAGCGCGTTCCTTTTCAATTTCAGCACAATTTGGAGAGCACTGAACGATGATGCTCAACAGGGACACTGCTGTCATTTTCCATGACTTTGTATTCATGTCTGTGAATTGCACCCTTTCTCCTCGTGATTGCTGCTTTTCCACATCAGTCTCTTCTTGTGCTTCCTGGGTCCTCTGAATCGGTCTCTTCTTGCACAAGTACTTCAAACCTGTCTGAGGCTTGTAAGGCTCCAAACAGCTCAACCCTAGAGCTTGGGGCGATCTTTTGTTAATCAGAAACTCAACCAGATGGTCACAGTTATATTCACCGTCTTGATTGCCTTGTATGTTGAGGGTCTTAGCCTGTTCAATGGATTTGCGGTTAGCCACCCACAGGCTTTCAGGGCTCTCCCCTAACATCTGCACATCCTCCAATATCTTCTTATATTTTGGGTAGTCTTCAAACACACGCAATATGTGCTTTTCGAACATGAAAGAAAACAACTTACACATCAATTCGTTGTGGAAAATGTTTAAAGAGACAAGCCAACAAGCTTTGCTGAATGAAACGAGAAGCCACTGAAGCCCAATCGCTGAATACAATAGTATACTTGGTGCAGTTGTTGTCTTCTTCTTGGAAACCAGTTGATCGATTTCCTTGTCGAGTGATTGTGCCTCCTCCAGTGAGGACTCCCCCTCCTGCTCCAGTTCTTTCAGATGCCTTGTCCAGAAATCCTCTATCTTAAAACCACTACGCCAGCTATCCGATTCGGCTCTTCGGTGATAAGCCACTGCGATACCCCACCTTAAATTGATAAGCGCCCAGGCCATCAAGATGAATATAGATTGTACAATAATAGCAACCAACTTGAACTTGTTATTTTCAGTGTGATTGTCCTTTTTAAACACCTTGGAAAGCCCTCCTACGATCGTAATCACAATTTGAAGTGTAACTATGACTGCAGCCGAGGCGCTCAAGGCCGATCTTGCAAGAACAGGTTGAACGGAGTAGGCACGAACAATTATCCAAGCTTTGAGCACTGCATCTTCTACCGTCCGCCAACAGTAGTGACAGTGACGACGACAGTTTTCCTCCTCTGCCATCTTCCCTCTTACAGCAGCATCTTCAATTGTCCGCCAGCAGGAGTGATGATTATCCTCTTTCTTTTCCTCTCTCATCACGGCATCTTCAACTGTCCGCCAACAGGAGTGATGGTGGTCTTCATCTCCCTTCCCCGCTCTCAGCACGGCCTCTTCAACAGTCTGCAAACAGGAGTGATCCTGAATGTGATGGAGAGGATAAAGCTGACCAGCCCTGTTAACATCAATCTTGACATTCCGCCAGCAGGAGTGATGGTCATGAGGTTGAGGGTGTGGATGAACCTCCTGTGTCTTCTCAGCCATGCCTCCAGTACCACAGATTTCCCCTTCACCTCTTAGAACTAGAGGAATCTTTTGAGCCACAATGCGCTCAATACTTCTACCGGCAATAGTAGCGCAGGCAAGAAGGAAAATGAGCAGAATGAAGCAAGAGGATATTACTGTAGCATACAAATAATAGATAGTGTTCCTCTCACCATTTGATTCAGGCCATAAACGGAGGACGTTGGGGATACCACTACTATCTTTTGCACCTTGATCGTTAGATTTATCTTCAGCACTATAAAACTCAGAGGTTACATGATGAAAGACAGTTATTACCAAAGCTACCCACCTAACCCAAGAATGTTCGAGGCCGCGATCGGCCATCGATGGCATGACATATGCTGTAAATACACACAATATAGTTCGGCTATTATGGATCATCAGAAAGTCCTTCCAACGGGCATACTGACCAGCACTATTGCCTTCAGCTTTAATACTGAGCTCCGTTTGGGAGGAACCAGCCAACGCCCGATTCTGCGTATTCAGCATGTTTAGCATTTGGATAGAAAAAGCGCTGAGCACAAGAAAATCACAGGGAATCCAATGTGCTCTCCTCATAAATGCCTTGTGTGCATCCTTTGCAATTAGAAAAATTAATGAAAACACTGCTGCCGCCACTAAGGCGGCCTTCAAATGTTCAATAGGAATATCATCTATCTTTGCCACCACATTCGATAAAGGAGCAATTGAAGGAGTATGCAGATCAGGTGATACCTCGAATTCATAGAAATCCGGAGGCTCATAGTCGGTCATATTCAATGCCATATTTGAGAAAGCTGGCTGACCTCTGTCGATTGCTCTTTGCTAATAGGCAGTGATAATAAGAAAGAGCAAGTGGCAAATTCTTTTATAAGGAAACACCCTAAAGAGCCTCAAATAACTTCTTGTGGAAAAGAAAAAGAAATACCTTGCAGAACGTACATATTATTTATATTAACAGAAAGTTCTCGAAGAAAAATAGATTGCAAAATGGTAGCTATATGGTTACTACAGATCGAAGAAATGAGGGAAAGAGAAACATCGTCATATTGGAAGTTACCAAGCTCCCCCTCTCCCGTCAAAATTAAATTATTACTAGGTCTGATTGTAAAGGCATTATGTCATTAGATGAATCAGAGTTGCCATATTCAAAGATATATGGATATAGATTCATGTCATAGAAGTATTAATAAATTTGAAATCTACTTGCTCAGAAAAGTTATTAAAGTGAAATCATGGATTTTAAATATTCATGTGTCAAATGAACATGTGAATGAGGAAAAGTTTTAAACTGAAATCATGGATTTGAAATATTCATGTGTGAAATGAACATGTGAAGAAACAGATAATTCCACATTAAAAATGTTTTGGTGTACATAACACAACCAATGGTTGTTCCCAAAATTTAAAGTTTTCCACCCATCATCCCCCATGCTGCCGTATGTAGCATGATGTACTGAAAGAAAATGTCAAGAATATTTATTTTACAATTATTTTTTTGTAGGCTATATTGTTCCCAATCAAATGTATTTGTTGGACCCAGAAAATTGTTGTTATCCACCCTCCATCCCCCATACTACTAAGACCAGCATGTTATATAGCTTTTTGTTGAAATGCATCTGATTTATATCATGAAAGACCTGCATCATTGTTCCATTTATATAAGTTAGATTCGGAAAACTTGTAGAAGTGGTGAAGTTAAATACTTTTAAAAACTTCAAAATTTGTAATGAAGTAATTTTTAGTAAAATAATACCTTCTAGAATGTGAAATGGCATAATGGCAATCTCACCAATCATCCATAAGATAGAATTAGTCAGTATTTGAGTGTTGTGGGAGAGGTTTTCTTGCAGATAAGTTTTTTAGATCAATAATCACATTTGGTTTAAGAAGTTTTGTAATTCTGTTATATAAATAATATCTTGAAAATAGTAAATGAGTGCTACAGTTGACTTAGTGCTATGAGAACAAGTTAGTTTTTCGAAGTGGGTCTGATATATTGAGCAATCTAATACTATTATGTAATTTGAAAAGCTTTACATACCTTGAAAGTAATGAGCTTGGTGTATTGGATGTTGTTCTTTATCGAAAGCTGAATTCTTCAATCAAGACAACCTAAAAGTGTAAAGGGGTGGTAATGAGAGAAGGTAGTTAATGTTAAATTGAGTAATTTTAATGATAGATAATTTGTTCAATGTATTGAAGAACTATACAATATACAGTGATGATGATGAATTACATTGGTGAGTTTGATGCTTAATCAACATAAACAAATTAGTAACCGTGGAAGGATACACAAAAAATATATAAGCAAAGTATAAAATAAATGTTTACAAAAGAAATAATCTATAAGATTTAACACTTACCTTGCAGAGTAAAACCATTCAATAATAGGATAACGCTAAAAACAGAAGATATTAAACCAGGGAACAGCAAACATATAACACTTACCAAGTGTAAAGATATTTTAAGTTGATGACGTAAGAGGAAAACCAGAGAGAGAGAGAGAGAGAGAGAGAGAGAGAGAGAGAGAGAGAGAGAGAGAGAGAGAACACCTTTACAAATTTAATACCTGTAAGAGTGAAGAGTTGCCTTGTAGAGTGAAAGTAGTGATGCCCACAAACACTGAAACAACACAAACAAAGTAATAACGCTGCAAGCACACCACAAAAAAACATAAGCATAGTATTTAAAAAAACTTTTCTAATTAAACAAACTAAAATAAACACTTACCTTGTAGAGTAAAATAATTCATGGCGAGAAGCTCAGAATTGACACCAAGAAAAGAGTCAGAACAAGGAAAAAACCTGAGTTGACGACCTATGTTGCAGAGTCAAATAGCTGGCACAACAACAAAACCAAATACATTTTACATTGTCGAAAATTCAGTGAATGTATTGCTTCTGAAAAGAGGAATTTAATGGCAAAGAGAAGATATTGTAAATGGTTTCATATGCATCCGATGTATATCATCTGAAGCTTGTTGCAAATAATTTGTATTAGAACTTTATTATTCGATAGTAAATGTATTGAACAAGTGGCTAATATTTGCAATTTTTATTTTGGTGCCCTTACATGTTTTAGTGGTCATGTATTTTGTTAAGGTGGTTCTCATGTTTTGTAGCTTTCTTTGTTGGGTTGTATTTGAGACCTGTGATAAATAACAATGTATGAGAAGTAATTTTGGCAAATGTCAAAAAATGTATTTTTTGACAGCAATAAAATACTTGAACAGCAAATGGATGATAGAGGTGTACCTAGTGTTACAAACTTGGCACATCTAAAAGGCCTCTTCAAATTCATAAAAGTTAGTTGTGTTGTTGATCTTGGAAAGTATAAATATTGTTTTTGGTTGATGCATTCAATAGAAGATATGCAGCATGTGAAAACGTAATGAAGATGTGGTTTGCATAGCTGATTCTGTTTGTTCTGTAAGTATGTTTCTTTTGTTGTGCATGAAAGCTTTAGCAAGCGGTCTTCCTCAATCTTCTGTAAAATTGTTGATGGTGCACCTTTCAATCTTGAGTACCTTTGGTAGGTGAAGGTCGGTTGTATGCATAGGTGATCAATTGTTTTTACTCTTGAAAGTGTTGTGAATGTGAGGCCTTGTTTCTTTGTTTTCCCGATGTCAATTGTGGCAAAGTCTAATGTTAGACCCTATGATTTGTGAATAGTAATGCCCCATGTCATTGCTAGTGGAATTTGTGTCCGATTTCCTCTAGTAATTTGTGGAATAGGCACATGTTTTTGATTTTTTGGATCCCATGAAGGTCCAATATAATGTTGGAAAAGAACCACAACATATTTTGGCAAATTAGGTGGTTTAGAAGCTGCATCGTAGACAATTTGTTTGATTTGACCCAAAGCACCATTCACAAGGCTAACTTCTATCCATAAATTTGCAATAAGCATAACTTCCTGGTCTATAGAAAGAAGGATTTCAAATGCTAGTTGTTCTTCTTGGTGTGTTTTCTTATCTCTTTGATGTGCAATGATTGTTGTTGCACGTGCAATGGGTGAGTGCAATTGTGTCAACATTTTTATGTTGTGTGCCCTTGAAGCTGCATTTGTTGAAAATAAATGCTTTGTTGGTTGAAGTGGTTATTCTGATCAAGAGAAAGCATGGGTTGACCGCAATTGGAGGGATTCCCAGTGTGTTTGCAATGGTGTTGTGTTGCGTATATTAAACAACATTTAATGGAATCTTATATGTGAAGAACTTGTACATTGTTGATGAAACGGAACATCCAAGGTGACAACAGTATTGAATGTGTGCCATAGAGCCAATGTCGTTGAGTGAGATGCATGTAATGGTCTATCCATAACTGGGTGAAGTTGTGCAAGATCACCAACCAAAATGACTAAGATAGCTGCAAATGATTCATGTTGTCTGCTGGGAAAAGATTCTCGCAATCTTTTATCAATCTTAATCGATAATTGAGGGCCAACAAAGCTCATTTCATCTATTAAAATGTAACTTAAACGTTTGCATTGCTCTTGAAACATTAATAGGGAATGGCCTGTTAAGGGTTTGTATTCTTGAATGGGTATACGGAGGGCAGCATGGATTGTGGTTGCTTGCATATTATATGCAGAAACACCTATTGGTGCTAGTACAAGCAAAGGGTATTGTGCATGTTCTAAATCAGAATTTAACTGACGACATATACAGTCAATAAGAAATGATTTTCCAGTGCCTATTGTGCCTTGAATAATTAAACATAATGGTGAAAAATACAAATTTTGTTTAGCATGGGTTTTAATAATTTCAAGTGCAATAATTTGGTTTCTTCCAAGCTCATAGTTAGGGGTAAGTGCAAGAAGTTGTGTCCACTTAATGTGGAAGTTTTGGACTTAGTTAAAAAGTCAAAATCAGGCAGAAAGAATAGGAGATGAATTGGGATCCAGTTGGCTCTTGAGATCCTGAGCCTCAAATCAAATGAGATCTTGTGGGCCCCGAGATCCCAAGCCTAGAGCTCCAAATGGGATCTCGTGTTGAAAACAAAATGGGATCCTGTGTTGAAATGAAACGGGATCCCTTTTCATTTCAACATGGGATCCCATTTCAAATATATAAATTATTTTTTTTAATGAAATGCGGTTCATTTTTGGCATATGGGATCCTGATTCAAGGAGTGGAGCCCTCACAAGAATTGCCAGCAACCTGCCTTCTAGTCTTCCAGGTATGCCCAACACCCATTTTTATTCAATAATTCATGTTGAGATTAATTTTTTAGTTGAAAAATTAGATTTTTAGTTTAAAAATTAAATTTTTTGTTAATAATTTTTAGTTTTAAATTTATTTTTTTTGTTAGAAAAAAATGTGTTTTAGCTCACTAATTTTTTTTTAATTAGAAAAATATGTTTTTATTTTAAAAATTAGTTAAATTTAGTTTGAATTTTTTTTATGAATTGATTAGATTAGGATTTTTTTTAAACGAAATGAAAACCAGAAAAAAAATCAAAACCAAAACATTTAGTTTACAAAACAAAAATGAAATGAAAACCAAAACCAAAAAATTACAACAAAAATGAAACTATTTAAAACATCTTTAAATTGTATACAACATACCCCCTATGACCACATAGGATCACATCACGTCCAACCCCTTACAACCACATATGACCCCATAGGATCAGTCATAGTGTCCAAAGGGGTCATGTATGTGGTCTTAAGGGGTCATGCATGCACATTCTAATGTACATGTGTGACCCCTTAGGACACTATGCACAATCCCATGGGGTCGCACATGTACATTGTAGAACACATGCGTGTATCCCCTTAAGCCATCTCCTATTTTCAAATTCATTCCCCTTTTAAGCCACATTTGTCTTATAATTTAGTTTGAGCCATGTCTATATTATACCTTGAGTTAGAATGCGTGCATGTGTGTGATGAGCCTTTACTAGGACCACATTCTGTTCTATAATGGGTCATAATCTAGTCCTAAGGGGTCACACATGTGTGACCCCTTAGGACCATATATGACCCCTTTTACCATCCTAGTAGTTGGGGTATATTGCATACACTAAGTATAGGGTGTTAAAAGGGCTCATATGTGGTCCTAAGGGGTCACACATGCATTAGAACACATGCATGACCCCTTACAACACAATGTGGTCCTAAAGGCCCATCACACACATGCCACTTTTTTAACATTTATGTACACAACATGTACCCCTTATCACCCAATTTGACCTCATAAGATCTCCTATATTGTGTACATATGTCCATCCCCTTAAGTTAGGTGTCTTAAGTACATGAAATTAATTAATTAACTAATTATGACTATACCCCTCTTAAAACATACTATTACAATCATACCCATTTTAATGTATACTAGGACCTATTAACTATATTTAAAGTAAATCTTCTTATAAAATGATCCCCTTAACTATATGTATACTAGAACCTATAAACTATATGTATACTAGGACCTTTTAAAATGTATACTATGACCTATTAACTATATGTATATACTAGGACCTTATAAAATGATCCCCTTAAGCCACATGTGTGTCCTATATTTAAAGTAAATCTTCTTTCCTTTACTTGCCACATACATCCTAATTAGGCCTATCATCTTAAGCCACATACATCCTAATTAGCCCAATCCCTTTAAGTCATGTGTCTTAAATGATTAATTACAAAATTTGTAGATGCTAATTTTGAAATTCCTATTCTAAACTTACATGAAATTAACTAATTACAACCATATGGGCCTCTTAAATAGCATGTAATAGGTCCTATTAACTACATATTCAATTTATTAAACTTAATTATGATCAAATTAAATTTAATTTCGACCATGTCCCCTTAAGACACATGTAATTAGGAAATGCTACATGTACATCCTATAATTTCTAGGCCTGTCCCCTTAAGCCACATACATCCTATAATTTATGCCTCTCCCCTTAAGCCACATACATCCTATAATTTGTAGATGCTAAATCTGAAATTCCTATTCTAAGTACATTAAATCAACCATTTAAAACCATACAGGCCTCTTAACATACTATTATGACAATTTCCCTTTTAACATACTAGGACCTATTAACTATATATATTATTAAATTCCATATATATTAAATAGTATGAAATAGGTCCTATTAACTATATACTCAATTTATTAAACTTAATTATGATCAAATGTAATTTAATTTCGACCATGTCCCCTTAAGACACATGTAATTAGGAAATGCACGTACATTCTATAATTTAGGCTTGTCCCCTTAAGCCACAGACATCCTATAATTTGTAGATGCTAAATTTGAAATTCCTATTGTAAGTACATTAAATTAACTATATTTTCAACCATATGGGCCTCTTAACATACTATTACGACAATTCCCCTTTTAACATACTAGGACCTATTAAGTATATATATTATTAAATGCCATATATATTAAATAGCATGAAATAGGTCCTATTAACTATATATTCAATTTATTAAACTTAATTATGATCAAATGTAATTTAATTTTGACCATGTCCCCTTAAGACACATGTAATTAGGAAATGCACGTACATCCTATAATTTAGGCTTGTCCCCTTAAGCCACATACATCCTATAATTTGTAGATGCTAAATTTGAAATTCCTATTCTAAGTACATTAAATCAACTATATTTACAACCATACAGGCCTCTTAACATTCTATTACGATAATTCCCCTATTAACATACATTCAATCTATCCCCTTAAGCCAATCCCCTTAAGCCAATCTATTAACATACATCCTAATTAGGCCTACCCCCTTAAGCCAATTGTCCTAGTTAGGCCAATCCCTTTAAGTTGTGTGTCTTAAATGATTAAACAAAAAATTTAATTATGACCTATTTAGGCCTATCCCCTTAAGCCAAAATTATCCTATTTCTAGTTTGATCCCCTTAAGCCACGTGTCCTAACTATAGGCCAATCCCCTTAAGTCATGTGTGTCACTTGATGATTAATTACAAACATTTTCATGTAGATGTTAAATTTTAAATTCTTATGTACATGATCATATATATTATATGTAAAATCATTCATGTTCTTGATTTCATATGTACACATGTAATTTTTTATCATTTATCTGTTTGTAAAGTTTGTATATGCATATATATGTAGATTGTACATGTTTTAAAATTATTTGTAATTTAAATTCATGTTTTAGTTTCAAAAGTTAGATTTTAAATTTTTATTTGATTTTTAATTAAATGTATCATGTGTACATGTGTGTGTATATATATATATATATATATGCAGAGCTTAGATTACATACACATCATTACATGGATTTATTTGATATAGAAGATTTGCTTAATGAAATAGGGCCTGAGCAACCCCCCCTAGATGACCCAGCCCACCTCCTCCTTCACCTCCACCCCCACCTCCACCCCCTCCTCCACCTCCACCCCCACCCGATCATCATCCTCCACCTCCTGATTTTATTGAGGGTCGATTTTGAGCCATTATTGATGAGAATGTTGTTTTCATATAGGGGAAAGTTAATGAGATCCTTAGAGCACCACATATATCCCCACACATGCACTGTTTTGCATCGAAGATGCAAAATGTTATTGATGTAGTTAGGTCTATAGATCCAAAGCTCGATTCACATCGAACATGGAGAGAGGAGAGATGTAAATTTTATTTTGATGGCCTCTCCTATAAGGAAATTTTGAAACTAAGAGTAGACAAATCTCACCTTGTTCCATATTTTTCAAACCCCATCTCAAGTGAACCCATTCCACCAAACAAATCCTGCATATCCATGGGGTGGTGTACACATCGGGGCATGGCCGATAATTTTTGGGATCGATGGCAGATGGTATTTGATACTCCACCACATGCCAACTTAGAGTGCCCTTTTACTTCTTGAGAAAATTATATGCAAAGTTTGTTTTGGGTTTAAAGCCCAATTATTTTTATATAATAGCATTCTAGGGTGTTGGTGGTGGCATGCCACAAGATAGGTTGGGCTCCTATGCCTATTATACCTATGACTTTTCATCAGTGTTCTGTTATCTCCACATTGGACTCATTGACCACACTCACTGGTAGCCTTAGTTAGCAGACAGCCGATTTGTTGGACCATGGTGACATTGACACTGGTGAGGATGATGTTGACATGAGTACATCCATTCCACGTACATCGACACCTCATTTTTGTACAAGTTTCCATCGACTATGCTATGGGCCTTGTGATGGTCCAAACCTTGCTTCAAGTTCACATCATGGTTCATCCTCTTCAACTGCACGGGGAGAATCCACAGATCATGATAATATTGGTTCATATGTCAATTTTCTTTGTGTCGATGATCATCCCATAGATCATGATTTATGTGGTAAACAGGTATGGGGAGATCAAGTACATACATGTATAGTTTGCAGTTATATATATATATATATATATATATGTCTTCACTATTTACACATTTACATGTCTCCAGCCCATGTTTGGGGCCACTATGACACCGACTTCCACATCGGATTACCCATCTGCCACTATGGTGAGTGCAGCTCCTCTAGCATCGGTTGTTGTGGATGAGCAGAGAGATTCGGTACGTTGACACTCTATCTTAATTTATATATATATTTAGAAATTTAATTAATTTTGTTCATCAAACTTACATTCAATATTTTAAATAAATAAATAAACATCATGTACATTTGATTTAATATCTAGATTTAATTAATTTTGTTGTACAGGTGGACATGACCATCAGGATGATTTTACATCCAGATGGGCCATATGATCATCCTGACCCTCTTGATATTTTTCTATAGACATTGTCATCATTTCAGGTATTTAATGTTGATTTAAATTAAAAAAAATTGATACAAGTTTCAAAATCATATTTTATTTAAAAATTAAATTAATTGATACATATAATTGACATGTGCAACTCTTTTTTAAATACCTTTGTAGGATCTTGTTGATAGTGGAGTTTTTATTGATGTCACTCCAGATACTATAATGCCTAAAAGAGATGATCCGAGTAAGGTATGTATGCGTATGAACATTAAATTATCTCTAGTTCAAAATGAACATTTTAAATATAAATTAGATCTATATTTCTATTTTAAATCATCAGTTGATCTTGATATATATATGTGTGTGTGTGTGTGTGTGTGTGTGTACATGTGCTATATATAGCATGAGATACCAGTGCCATCAACTGCCCCTATAGCAGCTAGAGATGTAGAGCCCTCAGTAGAGTCTAGAGGAGATAAGCCTACTCATGTACACGTATGTGCTACTCAACTTATAATTAAAATTTTTAAATCGTTTTTAAATATATATATATGAACATGAACTACATAGAACTCTCACAAACTTGAACATTTTTGTCTTGCAGAGTGGATCTTCTCTTCTTCGTCCATGTGGCTTGAAGAGGAATCTAGATCATATTTAGGGCTTACAACCGTCTTCATTTTAGGGGCTAGATTTGTTACATGTTTCATGCAGTTTACGGACATTTGATCATTCCATGCTATGGGAATTGTTTATTTTGCACACTTTGATTATATATTTCATTTTGAGCATGGACTTGATACATACATGTGTGTACATGTGTACACACTGGGACTTGCGCATGCACATGGACTTGCTTATTTTGCACGTACACTTTGATTATATTTCATGTTGACCACATGTGGACTTGTTGATCATCACACATCTAGACTTGATATACATATATGTAGTGCTTGTACATGTGATATATATATATATATATACATATATATACATATGTATATATATATATATATATATATATATATATATATACATATGTATATATATATATATACATATGTATACATATGTATATATATATATATACATATATATATATGTATATATATATATACATATGTATATATATGTATACATATATATATATACACACATATATATATATATACATATGTATACATATATATATATATGTATATACATATATATACATATATATATGTATATATATATATATATATATACATATATATATATATATATATATATATATATATATATATATATATATATATATATATATATGTTTTACGTTGGAGTGTCCACTTCTCTAGTACACATACATACATGTGTTTCATGGACATTATATTTATATGTATATTTATTTATTTATAATCATCTCGAGCTATATGTAAATTTCATTTATTTTTAATCTAAATCTATATATGTATGTGTATGTGTACTTACATGATACTAAAACTAAATAAATAGATTAAAAATAAATGAAGCAAGTGCAATTGAACACATATATGTAGTATGAGCAATTGACATTTATAAAAATAGCACACTTGTACACATGTACACATATATCATGTATTAAAAATAAAACACTTGCAATTTTGATATTTTTCCAAATAACACATGTTTACACACACAAATGTTGTATACATTAAAAATATAATTCAAAGCAATTGATAATTTCTAAAATTACCATGTACATGCACACATATATACATACTAAAAGCTTAAATTTAAAAAAGTTTAATCCAGGTGCATCTCTTGAATATAGAATAATTTAGCTTCATCCATGTATCTCAAATTAAAAATTTTCAAGATGCACACGTCTTAAATCTATATATATATTAAAGTCTAACTCAATATTCTGAAATGTAAAGTATTATATAAGTTTGATCCAATCTAAGACATTAAAAGCAATTTCAAAAGTGATCTAGATAAATTAGATCTCCATAGTTTCAAAAGCAATCTAGAGATTTTAAATTAGATCTCCACAATTAAAAACCTGGTAACAAGATGTACCTACATGCACACAAAAGAAAATTAATCAGAACTTAATTAGAAATAATTTATTGAATGCATGTATATTAACTAAGTCAAATTTAATTTAAAATACAAAAATAAATTAACTAAGTCAAATTTAACCAAAAAAAAGATGCATACATACCAATTAGGAGATGTGACTTAAAACGGCAAATTATTTAAGCAATTGAACAATTTATCATTGAAAAAACATCAAATATAGAAATTGAAACTAAACATTTAACAAAAAAAATGATGCTTACCAATTCATTGGAAATATTGATTTAATTCTAAAGATTCATGAACTCATTTCACATGCCACCAACAACAAAAAACTACTTTAAGATAAGCCTACAACAACAAAAAATAGTTAGATATATATTATATATAGGATTTAAATCTAGGGGGGTGAATTTAAGTTAAAACTAGGACATGTGGCTTAAGGGGACATGACTTAAGGGGATATTAATTGATTAGGACATGACTCAGCTTAAGGGGATGGGTGTACAATTGGGACATGTGGCTTAAGGGGATCAAACTAGAAATAGGACATGTGCCTTAAAAGAGGATCATTTGAACTAAGTTATAGGACATGGCTTAAGGGGAGATTAATTGATTAAAACATGACTCGGCTTAAGGGCATGGGTGTACAATTGGGACATATGGCTTAAGGGGATCAAACTAGAAATAGGACATGTTGCTTAAAAGAGGATCATTTGAAGTAAATTATATGACATGACTTAAGGGGAAATTAATTGATTAGGACATGACTCGGATTAAGGGGATGGGTGTACGATTGGGACATGTGGCTTAAGGGGATCAAACTAGAAATAGGGCATGTGCCTTAAAAGAGGATCATTTGAAGTAAATTATAGGACATGGCTCAAGGGGAGATTAATTGATTAGGGCATGACTTGGCTTAAGGGGATGGGTGTACAATTGGGACATGTGGCTTACGGGGATCAGACTAGAAATAGGACATGTGCCTTAAAGAGGATCATTTAAAGTAAATTATAGGACATGGCTTAAGGGGAAATTAATTGATTAGGACATGACTTGGCTTAAGGGGATGGGTGTATGATTGGGACATGTGGCTTAAGGGGATCAAACTAGAAATAGGACATGTGCCTTAAAAGAGGATCATTTGAAGTAAATTATAGGACATGGCTTAAGGGGAGATCAATTGATTAGGACATGACTCGGCTTAAGGGGATGGGTGTACAATTGGGACATGTGGCTAATGGGGATCAAACTAGAAATAGGACATGTGCCTTAAAAGAGGATCATTTGAAGTAAATTATAGGACATGGCTTAAGGGGAAATTAATTGATTAGGACATGACTCGGCTTAAGGGGATGGGTGTACAATTGGGACATGTGTCTTAAGGGGATCAAAATAATAAGGACAAAAAAAATTAGAATCTAGATGGAAGTGCAAAATAGTCAAGTTCACATTTTAAATGAATTATGAAAACAGGTATATATATTTAAAAAGCCATTTATAATATCAATTTAAATCATTTCAAAAGACATACATAATTTTAAAACAAGTATACATACCTCTATATATTAAATACTTATTCCATTACATGTAACACAATTGTGTAAGAGCTCTCAATAAGGGGATGGAGCTATATATATATCAAACAATAGTATTTAAACCATCTATATGATCAAATGGTATGTAATAAAAAGAAATTATACATGTACACAATCTATACATACATACATTTAACATGTATAAATACCTCTTTATTTAAATACTTATTCTATTGTACCATCTGTATCTTCTCTTTTTTCCAAAGCATCTATAATTGTCTCATGATAAATTGTCCACAACTTTTTATTACTAGGTCTGCTGCGATATCTTACTAGTTGTATATTTGTTGCAACAATCAAATGTGAGTAGTGTATTATCTTCTTAGGTGTTTCATAATCTTCAAAAGTAGGAAATCAATTCTTCCTTGTCAAATATTTCCTTAGCCAAGTTCCAACAACTACCACTGAACTAGTTGGATAATGAAAACCATCGTCATCTTCTCGAGGATTAACTAGTTTGTGTTTAGTATCAACACATCGAGCCAACCAATATTTTTTTTCCTCTTCATTGTCCTCAGGTGCAACAACGACATACACATGTCCTAGACAAACAAAAAATTAATAAATTATCACAATTTAGAATTTTAAAAATGCCATTTTTAATTTACACCAAATATAAAAAAGTTTGAAACTAATTTTATTAAATGGCCAACAAAATAATAAAAAATGATTACCCTTTTGTACAAGGTCTGAAACACGATCATAATCATCTGATGCAAATAGTTCATCATTATCTTCAATTGTGTTAATCTGATCTTGTGCTTGAGTAGGAGTCAATGATCTTTGATTCCAATCTTCAACCCATTCAGTATTCTCACATACATCAGATTCACCTGAAATACAAAACTAACAAAAACATGCAAGCTCCCTTATGCATATAGTCCATGTGCTTGCATTTGAACTCTTAAATGAATGCCATTTTGCTGATCTACTAATTGTCTCACAATCAAGTTTTGGCACAATGTTTTCCTCTTCAACTAACCAAAAGAATCGTTGAATTGTAGAGTTCACACTTGATCCAGTAGATAAGGTTGTGTTGCACCAATCTACAATTGCACGTGCATCTTTAAATTTTACATTATCTTCAAATTTTAATTGCTCTCTAGCAAGAATTCTTTTAACACATGCACCAGCTCCATCATGTTCTCCTTTGCCATGTCTAGCTTCAAAAGAACTCCATATATGTTGGATATTGTATTCCTTGTGAGCCCTGCTTAACCAATAAAACATTCAAGCATTCTTGAATTGTCCATTACAATTATCTAACCATATAAGATGTTCTGTCATTTGGATTCCTCTTTCTCTTATATTTCTATAAAATATGCTGAAACAATATTGAACAAAGTCTGACGAGTGCATCCTATTATCACTCACATAGAAATGATACTCCCTTAGGATTTTTCTATCATCCTCTGTGCTATCACTTGTGTGTATATAAACAATATGAACAAAAATAGCAACTTGAGTGGAATTGTAATATTGAGATTGAATTTACTCTTGTGGCTTAAGAGTATAGTTTTCTACAAAGTCCCCAAAATCAGTTTCACTACTCTCATGCATACATTCTACTAGTGATGAAAAATTGCCACAACTAGAACATTGTCCAGAGATACATGAATGTAAATAAAATAATTGTCCATCAGTTCTTTGACAAAATAAACTTGCTACAAATTCTTTGATTGATTCAGGTGGCATATCAATACCACATTCCTGGATAAGCATGTTACTATGCAAAACACAATGTATGTATCAAAAAACATCATAATAGTAATGAAATTGCACGTGTGTTTTACAACAACAAGAGACTCTTTGCTTGTTAATTTTCACATACCAAGGCTTGCATTTTTCAAATGATCTTTGAATTATAGTGATATTTCCAAGTAACAAAACTTCATCCAATTTTTTTTTATAAAATTCAGTTTGAGTTGTGTCTAATAGGTGTTTTGGATGAGGATCACGAATTTTACACCCCACTCTCAACTTTAGAACAACTCTAGCATTAGATGATACCCTTGTATTATCATGCCAAAACTTTTCAACCAAATATTTCACTTCAATATTCAATTTCATATCTGACCTGCAAAGTCTGCCACTAAAACTCCAACTTTGGTTGATTGGATCACTTTCAATACTTTCTCTTCTTTTAGCTGCTCTAACCAATGTTTTAGGATGCATCTTTAAAATTCCACTAATGTTGCTTACCATCCTTTTATTCAAGGTTTCTTTATTCACTATGGCAGTTGTTATAGCTCGTTGCGCCACATTCTTATCTTTAGATCGACTCATTGTACCAATAGATTCAATGGAACTTGCAACAGTAGACATAACATGCTTAACAGATTCATCTTTTTTTTATGGTTTCACATAGATGCCTATTTTTTTTATCACTTTCCTCATTTTCCACATTCTCATCAATTGCATCATAAGTTGACATTGAATTGCAAGTTTTTTTCAATAAAAAAATTCTTTGTATATTCTATTGGCATATGTTCTTATCATTCTCCAAGAAATCTTACCAGGAAGATTATCCAAAACATTTTTTTCAATTTTTATAAAAAAGTTTCCCTGATCTTCAACAATTGGAGGATTTTCATTTTCACCATGTTCAAAAGGATTTTCAGTTTCAACATTCAATAGAATTTCATCTCTACCAACATGAAGGTTTTCATTTTCATGGACAATTCTATCAATCTCAACATTGGTATATCCAGCTTCTACTAAATCAGCAATATGAAGATCACCTATAATCACATTATCCATGTCTTGCAGAGAAGGATTTGAAGATGTACCTGGGTAATTTGAAGATGTACCTAGATTTGAGGATGTTGTACCTGAAATATTCTTCATAATTATTTCATTCACACCATCATCATCCATAATTGCATCATCTACGTCCATCTGATCCCCCAAGGAATCATCTTGAATGTTTGTCTCTTCCATTATTGTGGATCTAGAAGCATCAGGATTATTCATTTGTCGAATTGTCATTCTTCTATCCCTTTGATGTTTGGCCTCCTTCTCTCATTCTTCTTGAATTTCGTCAATGGTCAATTTCCTCCTTTGTTTCTTCTTCTGATGTTGTTTAGACCCCATGACTAAAAACTTATGCAATAAATGCCACCGTCAAAAAATGGATCTAAAATTGCAACCAAAAAGCATCCAAAGGACTACTAGATCATAATATATCATGTAAAAACTCGCACATTTGAATCGACATGTTTTATTATGTTAAATGATCATATATTTATACAATTTAAAAAAAAAAAATGAATGGTAAAAGCAAACGGGATCCTGTTTTAATTTGAAACAGGATCTCGTTTCGTTTTTTTTTTTTAAATAACTTGCAATAAAGAACGGGATCCCATTTGTAAAAAGATTTTTTTGGTGCTCACTTGTAGGTTCAGAATTAGGCTTGGTAAATGGTTCAGAAAGCCAAACCTGAGGCTCGGAACTGGTTTGACCTGCAACTTCAAGCCTAAATCAAGCTTCATAGAAAAAGACGACTTCAAAAATATATCTGAACACCTAATTTTCAGAATTTTTTTAAACAACAAAAACCCATTATAGTACACACTGTCTAGATTCCAAATATATATATATATTTTAAGAGAATAGATCAATATTTTTAATTTTAAAATAATTTATAATGAAAGAGATCCATAAACTTGAAATAACATGGTTTTTAAAAATTTTAATAACCTTTTTGTCATTAAGTTTTTTGAAAAAAAAATTATATGGCATCAAACCACAGACAAATCTATATAGTTTATAAAAAATAAAAAATAAAAAATGTTAAGTTTAGGTCAAATTATGCTTGTTGTCCACGCAAGTTTTTTAAAACAGTGATTATGCCCAATTAAAAAATAACAAAAAAATATCCTCATCAAAGGTGAGTGAGTTATAGATCTTTTCCCAAAAGGATAAAGAATAATAGTTTCATTTAGGTCAAATTATGCTTGCTATACACGAGCATGGTATGGTCCTAAAAAGTGACTTTTAAACTATAGATTTTACTAATTCCTATTAAAACTTCCTTTTTAAGATCTGGGTATTATAAAAAATTATATATTTGGAAAGTAGACTTCGAGCACTACATTTTCTATTACTGAGTTTTTTCAATAATCATCCTTTAATTTCCTCAAATATTTAGGTCAAACAGGACAAAATTGAAAAAAAGGGAAAAAACTTCCACTTTGGCCAAAAAGTGGACACAACTTCTTGCACTTACCCTTAGCAGGTGTATTTAAATGTGGGCTGGCAAGGGTGTGGGGTGTTTGGATCTTCTCTATCAAAATGAATTGAGATGCTTTTGAATGCAGTGTTTCATCAGGTATAGAATCACTCCAATTAAAGTTGAGATCAAAATCATATTTGCTAAGCATTTGAAGAGTAGCAACGTCAAAGTTGTTTGATGCTCCCATTCATATAGATCTTGATGAGTAGATTGTTGAATGTCTTCTGGTTGCAGCTCTTCACTATTTTCTGTTGTGATGTGTTCTTCAATTCCATTTACATGTCATCAAATGTAATCTGTACTTTGAAGATGTTTCCAATTTATTATAATTTCTTCACTTGAGTTTCCTATATGTAGAGGGATGCTTCGAAATGGTTTGTAGAGAAGCAAATCACTCCAACAAAAACTTTCAAAACTGTTGTCATCTTGTAAAGGTAAAGATTTATGTTGTGGGTAGACATTTACAATTGCTAGTAGCTTTCTTTTCAACCATTTACATGATTTACATTGGTCAAAGTATGTATATAGTTGAGATGAACAAAGCAAAGTTAGGTTTGCTAACTCTGATGGTCATTTCATGTAGTTGGAAATGAAAGAAATTGAGGTTAAGCAGCATGTGACAAGTTTCTTGAGCGCTAATGTCCCTATCAGTAACAATTCCCATCAAGAATCTTTGGTATGCTAACAAGATTGTATCTTCTGAATTTGTTGATCCAACTATGCATTTTACCATATCAGTATAACTTTCTCACTTGTGTTCAGTTTTGGATGCGTATTTTGAGATATATTGTAGAACTGCTTTTTTGGAGCAGACGGTTTGATAGTCAACATTAGCCCTCCATATAGCAAGCATCGTTGGTTTGTGTACATTTAGACGATTGTCATTCCTTGCTTGCTTGTATGATGGGTTATTATTGTGGTCTAATATGAATGAGGATTCAAGTTGTTCAGGCCAAGGAGCTTTGTACCGACATTCAAGTGTTGAGTTTTTTTCTTCAAGTAGGTATACTCTAAACACTTTGAATGCCATTGAACAACATTGAGTAATTCAGTATAATCAGTGGAAGGATCAGACTTGGATATGATCTCTGTATCTACAAGACATGGATCTGAAATTGCCGGCATATATTTCTTGTTCAAGCGAGCCTCTTTAGTATGTGGATTCCATGTTGTGATGTACCCGTCAAAGAAGTGTTTAACTGATTGGATGCTTGCATGATCTGACCAATCAAGGTTATCAATATTATTGGTGTTTTTGGCAACCAAAGAAAGCCATGTATATGGGCAGATCCTCGGTGTTGCCATTGATATTTGTACCACTGGTCAATGGATTTCAGCTGTTTGATGATGACTTCATCACGAAAGAGTTGAAATCTTAAATGCAAGTGTAAAGCTGTTATATGTGGATTATTGAATAAATTTTTAATAAATTGTCTTTTGTTGTTGTGCATAGTAGTTGACTTTGTTTTTCGCAATAACTTATGCACGTCTAGCCATTTTGTATCAGTTGAGATTAAGGTAAAGAACAGTGTAGGTGCACCTAACTGTTCTATCATTGTTGTAAGGTCTCGCCGGGATTTGCTCCAAAATTCTCGTGTACCATGCAATGAGGCTGCATATCACATGATATGATTTGGCAATTCATTTGAGGGTGTATTTTGCAAGTATTCTTTTAGACCATGAAGATTGTGTGGAAGACTATCTTCTAGATTAGTCTTAATGAACACAACAACCGATTGTTGAGATCGATGCCTCATCATAAGATTGTAGATATAATATCTAAAGCGCACATGTTGACCAAATCTTTGATCGTAATATTTGGTTAGGTGCAAAGCATATTCATGTAAATGTACATGCCTTGTTCTTTGTTGTAGTGGTAAAGCCATTCCAGAAGGGAAGAGTGTTGGGAATGCCATGGAAAGGAGGCCCTCTATATTGTACTCATTGATAGGCAATGTATTGATTTGTGGCCAAGAAACAACATTATTGTTGGTATTATCTAGATGTAGGATTTTTTTTATGGCATCAAGTTCTGGTATTGATGATGGTAGTTGTGGAATGAATGAAGAAGTGTTCTCCACTATTTGTTCTTATTTGTTAATATTCGAGGTAGAGTTGGATTATCTTGAATATCATCTTCTTGAGGTGAATGTACTGAATGCAATAGCTCTATAATGTTAGTGCTCTGGTCTGGTAATAGATGCACTGCATCTAGATCAATGACTACATCTTTGTAGCATTGATCATGTTTCATTTTGTAAGTCAATGCATCCACGATGTGAAATCTATTAATGTAACAACCATAAGTTAATCCTTGAAAATTGGTTCTATGGATAATAAGAATTTCTAAATGCTTAATTTGACGGGGCAATGTTATTGTAATTTCATAAATATCTTGTGGGAACTTAATTATGTGGCCAGAATATTTGTATTGCCCTCCCCTTGCATGTGTAACTTGCAAAATAGGGGCAATTCTTGCTATGAGAATTTCTTCTACTTGAGAAAGAGACTTTAAAACAAAAGGTTGCTCACCTGGGTCCATATTGTTTGATAACGAGAAATGGTGCAGGCCTTTTTTAGCACAACGTCTCATGCACACAACTACGTGATTGAATTTTTTAATAGTCATTCCCACATACATTTCTTTACAAATAGTACGTGGCTCTGTGACCTCCAACATATCAATCCTTTTCTGAAAATTAGACAATGCATGTTGAAATGAAGGTGTCTTCAGAGCAAGTTCAGGAGCAATAGAATGTGTTTGATTCACATTAATTTTCTCAAGATTATTGCTTTCTATTTGTAATAATTTTCCTAAGTTATTACCAGGTCTTTGTAGTGCATGACGTCTCAATTGTCGTTTCTTAGAGATATTGCCTCTGTTCTTTGCATAATAAGTTCTATTGGTATGCTTCTCTTCAATTTGTTAGCATCAACTTCTTAAGAGGAAGGCTCGATAGATATCTAATATTTGGAAGAGAATAGAGGTATGTCAAAATTTTCATAAGTGAAGATAGTTAACATTGAAGTATGTATTAAGAATGTATGGGAATTGAAAATTGCCTGATCTATGATTATGTGTTTTTAGAGGATTAGTTTTGTGATTTGTAAAGTGGTTTTTTGATGTTTATTTCTATGTCTACTGATCTATTATGTTGTTTTGTTGTTGTGATTTAGTCAACATATATGTACAGATGTATATATACATGTAAATGAAGTATACAGATACTTCTACACGTAGATATGGACATATATAAATACATGTCCATATATGTCAAATGATAAAATCCTATGTTTGTTAGTGTATATATGTTAGGTTGAGATTTATTTTGAAATGTATGGGTTTTATAAACTGCTTTGTTTGAAATGTATGGGTTTTGCAAAGTCGTTAATTATCTTTGTAGTGTTCTTCTGCCTACACTTCTTGTTGTTAGTGACTTGCTTTTTCAAAAGCATTATTGTAATATACGTATGCACAGATATAGTAATTTCTGATACATACAGATGTATGTATACATATACACATGTATATATAATCTCAATTAAATATTTGAAGTTCTGTATACAAACATATGCACATATATAACTACACATGTATATATCAAAAATTCTATAACTATGAATAATTATAGTATATATATGCGTGTGTGTGTGTGTGTGTGTGTGTGTATTATTCTTTGATACATATAGATGTATGTATATATACATATCAATCAAATATATGCAATTTTATATATATAGATATGCACATATATAAGTACACATGTATATCTACAGAATTCTATAACTATGAATTATTTTGGTGTTGTATAGTTCTACAAATAGATATGAAAAAAAAAGGAAAGATATATGTGCATATATGTATAAATTTTTTGCAAATAAGGTAGTCCCTGTCCATTAGAAAAGTATAGAAAGGGGATTGAAGGTACAAGACATATTGGAAAGAATGTTGAGATTGCATAAACTAAGAAGAATCTCAAGGAAAGCAACTTTATTCTGCAAGGCAATTAACCAATATAGAAGAATAAGTAGTTAAACGTGTTGTCCAATGCAAGAGAAAGCTTTCTCAAAGATTTTGAAATGTTGTATATTTAGATGTGCATAGACATATAAACATATCTATTTATTGACTAAATCTTATTACCACAGTACATGCAAAAGTAATAAGCATGAGTGAAAAAAACTTATGTGAGGAGGAAAGAATTTCAAAGAGATAAGAAATAGATGTAAGAAATGTACATATACATATTTATAGAAGTAGTCATGTTTTCATAAAAGCTAATTGTTTGTATTTGTAAATCTATTAAATATGTAAATTATGTAATGTAATAATTGTATTATAAACTAAAAGTTTCATAATCAGGAAAGATCCTTTATAATCCTAAGCCTATGTACTTAGGAAACCAATTTCCGCAAGCAGTGCATCACACTCAGCTTTGAAGTCAACAGGAGAGACTTTATTGACTGTGACTTTCATCTTTGATTCAGAATTGTATGTGTCAGTGGACACCAGGAGTGTGAATGAATAGTGATGTGATAGAAGCTTGTTAATCATTGAGCAAGGTGTTTTTGTTGTTGTTGCATCATTTTCTAGTGCACAAATCTCTTTTGCAGTTTTGTGTAGCAAGCAAATGCCAACATCATCAAATGCACTGGCCCAAAGAGAACCTGTGGCATCTTGTAACTTTACTAGCAAGAGGTAACTATAGTTGCAGTCTTGCATAGTCATTTCACATCTAGGGCAGAACCAAGAATCGTCAGCTTGTTGTGTACATTTTTTTTTGCAAGGCCTTCCATTGACTATTAGTGGACAAGCTGCATAATAAAAACTTTTATCAGTTACGTTTACAAAATGCTGAATGGCCAGCAAAGTAGTCTAAATTGTTTTTGGTTTGATACTCATCCTCTCATGGATTGAAGAAATAGGCATTCTACTATATTTCCTATCTATGTGGATAGTTTTTGGAACAAAGACTATAGAAAGAAAAGGGTCCTTTCCTCTTAATGTTAGAGGTTCTGCCTCTGGAAAAGGTGGGTTGATATGTAATGTTGTGGTGACTGTTATGTTTATAAGATTTCCATTGAAATAGCCAACACGAGCATTATGTAAAGCAAGAATAACAACACTATCACTAGTCAACATGTTTTTCAATTCTAGGCCTCTTTGTTCTACCATTGGACCCCATAGGTTGATGTGAATTGTTGATCTAGACATATCATTAATTTTGACAACTCGCTTCTGTGTTTAACTCCCATCTTTCCTATGTATTGGAATGATATCTCCAACATATAAAACAACACCAATTATGTCAACCAATGTTTTATTGGTTAGATGAAACAATTCACTAATGGGCATGAAAGGAGAACATTGTTGATCTGGTTCTTCTTTATTGGTGCAGCGTTTTAGTATGGATGTATCAGACAAGATGATTTCTAAATGGTTGTTTATTTTGTTGTATCTTGTGTTTACTTCCTTAATGGATTCCTTTGAAATAACATAATGTGAACCTACTTCCACATGGTTAGAGTGTAACTGAGCTATTTCATCAAAACATGTGACTCTAATCTCACAACCCTCAGTGTCGACAATGTCAAAGCTAAACACGTGCCTATTTTTAGTGGCTTTGTTGTATGCCTTAATAGGGTGTTTATGAGTAACTCTACCTTTGATTGTCCATTTATTTTGGTATGGATTTAAACTTTTGATAGGGCTTATATTTTCAGAAGTTGTCATTTGCGAGGATGGTAATTCAGTAGAAAACTAAAGAGAACGTTTAGATGTTGATGGTGTGTCCTCAGACATTATTTCTAGTTGTTGTTCTTTGAACAGGTATACTGGTTTACCAAAGAATGGACAATCACTTTGTTTTACTTGCAAACTAAGTATTACAATAGTCTGGTGAAAAGAAAAGGCTTTTCTTTAAAATACTTTCAATTATATTTGAAAACAATTAAATAGAGATGAAACATATCATATTTAATAACCATAGTTTGTTTCCTACCTTGTGTTCCATATGTATCTGCATGTATAACTCGATAACTAGACTATTGTGCCTATTTTTAGAATATCTGATTCTATCAGAATAGCATACTTAGACGGCAAGATTGCTAACTACATGTATGTGCCATTAGATAACACTAATTTATGTCTGTCAGTATCATCTTTGTTGTTCTGCATTTTCTAAAATGACAAAACTTGTAGCAATGTTGAAGGAAGCTCATCCCCAACATTGATAGATTGAATTTCAAAAGGGGTAGGGGCATAGTCTTGGGTATTTTCCTACAAAAAAATAATATGAATATAGAGGATCTAATTTTAATGCTAAGAAAGTCATACATGTGCTTACTTGTTAATGTAAAGCATGTGTTAGTAGAGTATGTAATCAAGCTATGTTATCTACAGAGTATTCATCTAATTTTTTGACTATACTATGAAATAAGGGTGCATGTGGTAATGAAAAGTATGGAATGGAAAAGAGAGATGTATTGCCAAAAAAAGAACATAAAACTTTCTTATTTTGAAAAGGTTTGATAATTTAGATTACCAAACTGTCAATTGTGGATTCCTCTATTGATTCAGAGGTGGTTGTCAGAGATGCCATTGTGGATATAGACCTTTTTTGTTTGAGACAAATCTCACAACTTAGTGTACATGCCAATTCATGTTATGACAAAAAGTTAATTTATTTAATCCTAAAAGTTTTATTTATTGGAAGATTTGAATATTGTACAGCTCATATGAAATAAACAGAATGTCACACAAGGATATCGTAATTGCTTGTTTGTTAGTTTCAAAATCCTTTTAGATTCAATCTGACGATAAATTCTATGTCTCCTTGACTGGTATATTGCCTTGCAGAATAAAGTTGATTGAGTTCCTATTATGACGTTTAAAATATTCTGTTAGATTAGATTGAATGCCATAATGGGTAGACTAATTCATTGTGGTTAGTAAGTACGAAGCAAAATCCTACTTAACAAAAAAAATGTCACCAATTCAAAATGAGGATTGTAGTTTTTTTTTTGTATTGTTTTATTTAGTAGTTCTTCAATTTGGGCAAGTTCAGGTAAGTGGTGAACTAAGCGTATTGAAAATGGAGAAATTGTACCTACATTAAGGTGGAAAGTTTTTTTATGATTTTGACACTTAAAAGTAAATTGCAAGCATGATGAATTGTATTTCTTATATCAGAATACAATCACAACACGAGTTTAACTGATCAAAGGCATATATGCAAAAGAATAGCAAAATATAAGTTCTTAGTTTACTATTTACAAATTTACAAATCATGTGCAAAAAAATGAGTTCAACTAACCATAGACTAATGATGATATGAGTTCAAGATTTTGTTTCAAATGGTAATGAACTGATCATAGTGTGATTGAAACATGTTTTCAAAAGGACAATTGGTCATATGTTGACAAGCTTAAAAAATATAAAGTATCACTTTATGATTTACATATTTGACAACGTGTTAGCAAAATATGAGTTCATCTCATCTAAGACCAATCAAAATATGACATGAATTTGTTTGTTTCGAAGGTTAATGAAAATATGAGTGTATCTTTTCAAAGATTCGATAATTACAGAAAGAGAGGATCTACCCAAGCAACCCATCCAAGCTCCTTATCACTCCATTTAAATAATTTGTCTCCCAATGTGAAAATAACCATTGGATCAGTTAATTGTTTAGCAGTTGGTATTGGTAGAGGCGCTAATTCCATACTATGTATGGTTGTTACAACACTACAAGATGTAGAGAGGTTTTCTATTGATTGGTTGAGTAATTTATATTCGTAGTGTTGGATTAACTTTCTGAGGTTGCTCTTTAACTTGTTGCTCTCTTGCAACATCCTTTCAATAACATTGTTAATGTCCTCTGTTTCTTTCAATCTTCTGTCCATTGTAGAAATTTGATTGTGTTAGTGTGGCTATTTTCTCTTGGAATGACAGAATGAAAATGCATTACTAAAAAAAGTGAACACAAAAGAATAAGAGAGCTTATCTTAAAGTAGATCATAATTTTTTTTGTAAATCCTAACGAATTTTCTATTGATTGATTATAAAAACTTGTAATAATTAGTTGAAGAATCTAACTTATGTAAATGGATTAATGATGTAGGTTTAAAATGGTGTAAATTAGATGCATTTCAACAAAAGGTTGTATAAGATGCCGGTCTTACCAACATGGGGGATGGAGGGTGGATAATAAGAATTTTATGGGTGCAATAAATACTTTTGGTTGGGAACAATACAGCCTACAAAAGAAATAATTGTCAAAAAAGCACTCCATGACATTTTCTTTTAGTACATCATGCTGCATACAGTAGCATTTGGGATGGTGGGTGGAAGACTTTAAATTTGGAGAACAACAATTGGTTGGGTTATGTACAATATGTATACTATTTGACATATATAGAAAATCATTTTTAGACTGCAAAGTAATGTAAAAAATATAGCATTACTAATGTTCAAAAGTTTTGTGGGTTAAGTAGTGATGCTTTCTTATAGTAGTATTTAATGGCGAGTCTCTGTTTCTGCACATGTGCATTTGACAGATGAATCTTTCAAATCCATGATTTCACATTTTACTGTTTCTTGTTTCATAACATCCAACAGTGTAATGTCATTTATTCTAATCTATGTGTACTGCAATAGAGCGTAGCCATCAATGACATTACATTGTTGTTGCTAAGTCAATTAGATCTGTAAAATGTAAAAAAACTTGCACTATAGAAGAAAACTGTTCACTTTCTTGTTACACTCTCTTGGTTATTGCTCTTTCGTAATCTTGTTAATGATTATTGACTTTGTGGATATATAAATTTTAGAATGGATTTACATATATGTATACATGTATTTATATCTATAAGTACTATGAGCACTTTAAATAAATTTAATATAAATACATGTACATATATATACATGTATATAGATGTATATACATTGTTTGTGGTCGGCAATGCTTTCACTCTACAAGATAAATGCTTACTTTGACTTATTTTAGGATCTGTCGATATATAAATCCATGTGTATATATATAGATATACATGTGTATATAGATGTAAATACACGTATATATATACATGTATTTACATGTATAAGCAACACTAATTGTTTTAAGAAAATTCAATATATATACATCTATATCTATATATATACATGGATATATATTTAAGTATGGCCGTGAATGCTTTCACTCTACAAGGTAAGTATTCACTTTTACAATTTAAAGGGTTTCTGAAATGAATAGAACTGTAAAATGTAAAAAAACTTCCACTCTAGAAGGAAACTGTTCACCTTCTTGTTACTCTCTCTTGGTTATTGCTCTTTTGTAATCTTGTTAATGATTACTGACTTTGTGGATATATAAATTTCATAATGGATTTACATATATGTATATATGTATATATATACATGTATTTATATCTATAAGTACTATGAAGACTTTTAATAAATCTAATATAAATACATGTACACACACACACACACACACACACACACACACACACACATATATATATAGATGTATATACATTGTTTGTGGTTGTCAATGCTTTCACTCTACAAGATAAATGCTTACTTTAACTTATTTTAGGATCTGTCCATATATATATCCATGTGTGTGTGTGTATATATATATATATATATATATATATACATACACGTATATATACATGTATTTACATGTATAAGAAGCACTAACTATTTTAAGAAAATCTAATATATATACATGTATATATATTTAAATATGAGAGTGAACTTAATCCAACATTACCATAAAATTTGCAGACCAAAATACTTAGCACAACAACAAAACAAATGATATTTTATGGTTCGTAGTGGCCATAAACAACATCGACATTCGTGCACACGGCTGAGGAGGAAAACATTAAAGACAACATCGCTTCGAAAAATGAGCACATGGACTGACGCCACCCCAACCGGACACCTTACGACACAAAAAAAAAACCCAACCCACACATCACCACGCTGGGAAGAACCCTAGGAATAAACATTCCGACAGTCGCTAGAATATCTTGCACTTTCATGGTGGAATTCTCCCACTAAAAAGGGTATAATTCTTGGACAAATTATAATCAGTAAATGAGAGCACTAAAGCTAAGACAATAAACAAACACAAATGTATGTTATGGTTACTCAGCAGCCATAAATACTTTGACATGCGTGAACAAGGAGCTAGACCGAAGCAAGCGAGATTCCACTAAAAGCTTATTGGCTTAGTTAACAAGTTTTTATTGGATTTATATTTAAGGGCTATTTTATTTGCTAACATGCAACACTATAATCCAATTACTGTGAAGTTATCTATCTTATATAATAAGCTGGTCACAAAGTCACGGTTATACACATCAATGCCATTATTCTAATGTTGTCACTCTGGATGTTTTTTTAGTGGCTATTTATCTTGCAGAGTAAAAGCCTTCATGTGCACAAAGTCAATTATCACACTTGCCTTAGTTTGTGCACACATTTCCTGGAGCGACGCTATATTTAATGTTTTCCTCTCCAACCGTGCGCACGAATGTCAACGTTGTTTATGGCCACTGGTTAACTGTAAAATGTATCTGGTAATGTTGGATTTAGTCATCAATTCAGGTTTTTCACTTGCTGTGACTATTTTCTTGGTCTCGCTTCCGAGCTTCTAGCTGTGAATGGTTTTAGTCTGCAAGGTAAGTATTTATTTTATAGATTGTTCAATTTGCAAAGCTTTTTTTTTATACTGTGTTTATGTGTTTTCATCGTGTTCTCGCAGGGTTGTTGCTCTGTTTGTGTTGTTTCTCTATTTGTGGCGGCTAGTACTTTCAGTCTGCAAGGCAAGTGTTCCTCTTTCGTCAACTAGTTAATAATCTTTACAGTTGGTAACTATTGTATATTTAATGTTCTTTGGTTTAATATCCTCTGTTTTCGGCGTTATTATGTTTGTGAATGCTTTTAGTCTGCAAGGCTAGTGTTTATTTTTACTATTTGTTTGGTTTGTAAAGATTTTCCTTATACTGTGCTTATGTTTTGTCATTCTGTCCTTGTAGGGATATTACTTTTTTTGTGTTGTTTCACTGTTTGTGAGAGTCAATACTTCTATGTGTTGCTTCACTGTTTGTGGGTGACTGTTTCTACTCGTCAATACTCTCACTCTACAAGGCAAGTGTTCATGTTTCGTCATCCAAATAATAATCTTTACAATTAGTAAGTGTTGTATGTTTAATGTTCAATGGTTTAATATACTTGGTTTTTGGTGTTACTCTGTTTCTAAACGGTTTTACTCTACAAGGTAAGTGTTTCTCATCGTCAATACTTTCACACTACAAGAAAAATATTCACTTTTATAGGTATTAGGGTTTGTGAAGGTGTTTGCTCTCTCTCTCACTGTTATTCCTCTTTTGTCATCAAGTTAAACATCTTTTCAGTTGGAAAGTGTTGTATGTTTAATATTCTGTGGTTTAATATCTTTGGTTTTTTACGTTATTCTATTTGTGAATGGTTTTACTCTACAAGGTAAGTGTTTATTTTACAGTTTATTTTGTCTGTGAATGGTTTTACTCTGCAAGGTAAGTGTATATTTTATAGTTTATTTGGTTTGTAATTTTTTTTTGATACTGTGCTTATGTATTTCTTTTGTGTCCTTCCAGGGTTATTAAATTGTTTGTGTTGATGACAGTTGATTTGTCATTTGATGTGAATTCTAGCCTGACTCGTGTTAGAAAGAATAACTAATTTGTTAGGTCAATTCTACTATAGACCTGAATAGGGAAGTTAATTTGCAAGGTTATTGATGTCATTGTTGTTTAATCATTCTATGTCATTGCTACTCATTTGGAGGGTTACTAATGTTTCTATTGCATTGTTGTTAATTTGCAGTGTTATTCATGTGATTAGTGCTGTTTGGACATGAAGGCTTTTACTGTGTTAGATAAATAGCCTTTTATCTATAAACCCTAGAGACTTCAGAATGGAGTTATTAAAACAGAGATTTGCTTGAACTATACATATATACATATATACATGTGTGTGTGTGTGTGTGTATATATATATATATATACATTTATTAGCACTAAGAAAATATTTTCACAACAAAATAACAACAATTTTGTAAACAATGACAAATTCTAAGCATCGTAATAGGTATACAAATCTAATTTTTAGAATGGATTTATGAAAACAAATATTTGCTTTAACTATATATATATATTGTACATATGTATGTATATGTATATATAGACATATACACACCTATACATACATGTATATATATGTACATGTTTATATATATATATATAAAATACACAAACACTTTTAAGAAAAACTATTATATATACATGCACATCTACAAACTTTTTTAAGAAACTGAGAGATATAAATTTTTGTAAGAATATAAAATACATGTTTAGAGCTAACATATATTTATGTACACTAATTAATGTACGCATTTTACATTTGATTAGCTATGTAGCTTTGGAAAGGATCTTACCTTCCACAGATTAAATTTTAATAGATAAGCACCTTGTTGAAGAAAACAAAGCCCTAAAATGTAACACCACTAAGAACCTACCACCAATAGCGATCAAAACATTAAACAAGGAAAAACTTATAAATGAAGCATACTTGTAAAAGAAGATGTTAAGAGGTCTCTACTTGCCTTGCAGAGCAAAAGGATTCACAACCAGAAAGAATAAAACAACAACGATAACCCTACAAATTAAAAGGATTAGAAAAGAGCAATAACTGAGAAAGATCCACAAATAAAAAACAAAGACCAACAAATTAGAAACCAAACAAAGAACACTTGCCTTGTAGACTGAAAGGATTCACACCGACGAAAAATTCTAAGCAGAGTTCTCTACAATGCGACAGAGACTGACAAATTAGAAGCCAAACAAAGAACATTTGTCTTGCAGAGTGAATGTATTGACATCCAAAATCTTTACAAACAAAACAAACTGTAAAAATAAACACTTACCTTGCAGACTAAAAGCATTGAGAAATAGAATAACGTAAAAAATAGAGGATATTCTACCAGAGAACATTAAACATACAACACTTACCAACTGTAAACCTTATTAACTGGATCACGAAAGAGCAATAATTGAGACACAAATAGCAAACATCTTCACAAACCCTAATACCTTTAAAAGTGAACACTTCCCTTGCAGAGTGAAAGTATTGACATCCACAAAAAGTGAAACAACACAAACAATGTAATAACCCTGCAAGGACATGAAACAAATACATAAGCACAATATAAAAAAGATGTGTACAAATGAAATAAACTGTAAAAATAAACACTTACCTTGCAGAGTAAAACCATTCACAAACAGAATAATGTTAAAGACCAAGGATATGAAACCACAGAACATTAAACATACAACACTTTTCAATTGCAGAGATGTTTAACTTGATGATGAAAAAACAATAACCAAGAGAGAGAGAGGAAACACCTTCACAAACCCTAATACCTATAAGAGTGAACACTTGTGTTGCAGAGTGAAAGTAACAAAGTAATAACCCTACAAGGACACTAAAATAATACATAAGAACACTACAAAAAAACATCTTTACAAATGAAATAAACTATAAAACTAAACACTTACCTTGCAGACTAAATTCCTTCACAAACAAAACATAGAACATTAAACATACAACACTTACCAACTGCAAAGATTTATAACTTGATGATGAAAGAGCAATAACCGAGAGAGAGCGAGCAAACACCTTCACAAACCCTAATACCTATAAAAGTGACAAGTGCCTTGCAGAGTGAAAGTAGTGATGTCCACAAATAGTTAAACAACATAAACAAAGTAAGAACCCTACAAGCACAATATGAAAAAACATAAGCACACTATAAAACAATGCATTACAAATGAAACAAACTTTAAAATAAACACTTACCTTGCAGACTAAAACCATTCACGACGAGAAGCTCAGAAACGACACCAACAAAATAGTCACAGCGAGAAGAAAACCTAACTTGACAAATAAATCCAACATTACCAAAAAATTTGCAGAGCAAAATACTTACCACAACAACAAAACAAATTACATTTTAGGGTTCCAAGCAGCCATAAACAATGTCGACATTCGTGTGCACGGTCGGGGACAAAAACATTAAAGACAACATCGCTTCGAAAAATGAGCACATGCACTAACGCCACCCCAAGCGAACACCTCACAACACAAAAACAAACCCAACGCACACGTCACCACACCAGGAAGAACACTGACGACCAACATTCTGGCGACCAACATTCTAGCGGTCACCGGAATGTCTTGCACTTTTGCAGCGGGATTCTCCCACTAAAAGCCTACCGACTAAATAAATAAATAGTCAAATCATGAAAAGGCACATTCACATGATTTTTAGATTGTTACTTCGTAATTTTTTTTTTTTCTGGGGTTGTTTTTTCATTTTTAGTCAAAAAAATATCCCTCCAAATTATCATGTTTCTATTATTCATTATAAATTAATTTTGTTATGACTTTAAAATGATATATTATTAATATATATTATTATGTGGAGAGGGGTAACACTACAATGACATCCACCCATCTTTTTCATTATAACTTTAATGACTAGAAATTAAAAAATAAATTAAAAAAGTAAAATCTAAATTTAAAAAAAAACTTTCTATTATTATTATTTATTATAACAAGAGAGAATAATTTTAAAATAATTTAAAGACTAAAATCTAAATTAAAGAGAAACTTTCTATTATTATTACTATTTATTAAATACAAGAAATATATATTTTAAAATCTAGATTTTAAAAAAAATAGATCTAAATAAAAAAAGCAACTTCTTATTATTATTTATGCTATTCACCTTTTATTTTGCAATATTTCTCCTTGTATCTCCTGATTTTAGTTTGTGTTAAAGTTTGTCTATATGTGTTGTCTGTCGATATCTCTCAATCCCTCTCAACAGCTAGCTAGGTTCTAACCTTCATGTTTTCTTTGGAGATAGTTGTTAGATTGAGATTTGTGTATGCTTTTGGGTGGCTTAATTATGTCATGTGCATTCACAAGTGGGGAAAGAAACATATTTCAATTTAGCCAACCTTTTTTAGAGATTCAACCTCACATGTGTAGGGTCCCACACTTGGAGGTTGTTTCCATATTTCACAAGGTTGCTGAGAATTAGTATTCAACAAGGGTGCAAACTTTTGTGAGAACAGTAAATTTTCTTTTTCTTTGTTGGTTGTCTCATTATTTATGGCCTAACATTTTAGCTCTACTAGCCATTTTTATATGACAAGATATTTACCATCAAGTTATGAACTTGAAACCATGGCTAAGGCAATTTGTATCAACTATAGGATGTTTTTCCTCTTTGCAAGTTAATTACCCACATAGCTAGGAATCATTTTTTTTTGTTTTTATATGACATTGGTATTTTAAACATGCAAATGATGTTTTTGGCAAGGGATGATGTGAGTGCTGATTTCAAACTATTAACATATATTTTAAAAATCATTAACAACCACAACACTCATTCCCCCCCACCCCCTAACTTTGATTGGTTGAAATTGAATTTTGATAGTTCTTCTAAAGAAATTCCAAGTCTAGTAGGTGGGGATGTGGTCATAAATGACCATAGGGGTAATTTGGTCCTAGCCTATGTAGCTAACCTGGGATGTTAACTTCAAGTTTTGTGGAGGTGGTAGCAAATTATTATGTCTTAGTTATTGCGAGAGATAGAGGGCACGATCGAATCATATTGAAGGTGATTCAAAATAATAATTTTAATGCTAAAATATGATGCCAAACCCAACTGTAAATGTGAACACCTTATTGCCAAGTTTTGGGACCTCACTCTTGGGATGAGCCATATCAAACTTAGTCATACGAGAAGAGAAGGGAATAATGTTGTAGACAAGCTAGCTTCTTTCAGCCCATTTTTCAAATATTTGAAAATATGGACAAATATTTACCATATCATTGATATGGATTGTGTTACTATCTTTGATGACATAATGACTCATGATGAGGTATAATCCAAAGATTACCTTATTTCTTGTCATTGTTACCCTTTTTGCTAGTCATCTAATGTGTAGGTGGTAGACTTCTCATTCAAATTGTTCTTACACTTTCCCCAACCCTTACAAGTGTTTTCTCTTTCATACTATTAGTTTTTGTATTCCCCCTTTGGTTTTCACCTCTAGGTTCTTTGTATTAGCTATGTGTGGTGACCTCATTCAAATCTAACTAGATAGTAGAGACAATTTCCAAAATAATGCGAAGCTATGGCTGAAAGTTGGTAAAGGTAAAAATGCTAGTTATGTGGAAGGAATGCAAGGATTTGATCTTGATCTCTTCCACAAAATTCCTCAATTGTGGGAAAAGTGTTAGGTCAAAATTGGGGGAGTGGTCTTTAAAGCCTCCACAAACATGATCGCTGCTATTACTAGGTTATCACTAGAAGGAATAAATTATCCTAAAAAGCCTAAAGGTTTCTACAAAGATGAATTCAAGAGATTCTTCTAGCATGGAGAAGGGGTTTTGAGACTTTGGAGTGGATATAACAAAGAAGACCTTCCTAGGGTCTGGAAGGATGCAACCCTATTGTAGTTGAAATACTTCAATTTGGATGGAAGATTTAAAAGACTCAATGCCCAACTTTTCCCCATGATGAATCATCTAAGGTATGTCATAAAAATAAATTTTACCTTCTAGGTGTGTACTTCTTTAGCACAATTGGTTTCTAGGGATAAATCTAAAAATTCTCTCCCCTTTCACCATGGGTTAATCCTAAGGCTTTATAACTTTCACCTAGATTTAACCCTGTCTAATAGGACCCTACTGATTTTCCCTTGCCCCTTGTAAGATTCAAATTTAGTGGTGAACCTTTATAGTTCCCTTCTTTTGAAATTGGACCCCAATGTTGCCTCTTCATCTAAAACCAAACTAGTGCCTATTCATTTCAACCCTATCTAAGGGGGCAAACAAAAAATAACCAATCCCCACCTTCTAAGGAAGTTGAGATTGTGGAATCAGATGAGGAGGGGGTTTTGAAGGATTTTGAGTCCTTCTTAGCCTCTGAGTTTGACTAGTCTCCTACTACCTCTAAGGAAGTTTCCCCCCTTTCACTTGGCTAGGGTGTTTCTACCCCCAATCTTGGATCATCTACTTTGGATGAAAAAGTGTCTAAGTTGGTAGATGATATTGGGTGGTAGGACGCAATTGTTAAATGGTTCCTCTTGCAATTTGATGTGGCCACAAGAAAGATAAACATGCTTGAAGCAATGGTGGAGGTGGGGGCTAAGGTTGACAAATGGGAGATGGAGGAGAAGGATGATAGAGGTTGGAAGGTTGTTAGTGATATGGCTAGAAATTAGAAAATTGGGATAAGGTCGAGGAGATGTTAAATGACCTTAATGAAAAAAATGTCTTAGAGGGTTGGGAGAAATGCAATGGATAATATGAAGGAGAAGTAGGAGGTCCTAAAGAAAAGAGTCGAGGAAATGTTTCTGTTGAGCTAGGAGATGACATTAAAAATAATTTGGCCTTATTGTACAAGCTATACATGAGGAATTTGAACACAAAAAGGCAAAACGAAAGAGACAAATGGAGTCTCCCTTTGCAACAATAGATCTCCCTACCTCTATGGTCAAGGCTATCTCAAAGTCTCGCACCTTGACCTTTGCAAATGATTCTTGCAAAAATCAAGTCTATGTAATTAATGGAAAGAGGGTAATTCCCCCATCCAGTAGACCATCCATTCATGTCTTTGGTGGGTTGTTGGTTGGTTTTTTTTTCTTTGGTTTTGTCTCTAGTATTTGTCTAGTTGTATGGTAGTTTCTAGCATGTTTTGGTGTCCTATGTTTTTTGGTTGGGTCTACATTTCTCAAGAACCCTAGATGTTGTTGTTTTGTGGATATGTAAAGGTTAGAGCCTATCCCACTTTGATTAATCAGTACCATGATACTCATTCCTAGATGTTATTCTCTTATTTAGGGGATGGGGAAGGTGAAAACACTATTTTTAATAATATTTTAACAACTTTTACATTGTTGTAATAGTCTCCATTTATCTTTTACCTTCTCATTACATAAAATTTTAGGGATGTGGAGACCCTTTTAAAATAATGGACTATGAGCATGTGTATTATTCAAAATTAACATGGAGGTTAACATGGAGGTGAAACACTTTAACGATTTTTGGGATTTCAAGTCTCTTGACTAGACCATATGGCAATGTATTAAGAATTCTTTTGATATAAATAAAAAATCCAAGGGGTTTCTAATTTTTTGTTAAATCATTGGTCTTTGTGGAGCTTCTGATAAAAATATGTCCTCCTTTATGACCTGACTTATACAACAACACTAAGCTTTGACTTAGTGTGTGTTGTCGTATGTGGGCCCACTTCCAATTTTTTGTTTTTTTTCATCAGACCACTTCTATTGATAGGCATGTGTTTGTCAGAGTAGAAACATACATCCCTTTACAATGTGTAGTATATGTATTAATGGCAAAGAGAGCTAGGTTATATAAATAAAAGAGCACAAATGGGCTACAGAGAAATAACTATATGATAACTAAGTATCAAACATTTCCTTCATAAAATAAAATAACAAATTATTTCCATAAGTTGTCATTTTGATTTTTGCCTTTATTCGTTTGATTTGATTGCATTCACCTTTTTTAATATGTAAAGTAATAATTAATTTTTTTCTTTCGAAGGATCTAAAAGTGAAGTCATATATATATTTTTTTCAGATATATATAATTCTCAAGTTAATTTGAATATGAAATTTGATAATTAGATTTTTTTTAACAAAATTAAAAATGAGGGTTTTTTGAAATATCTATAATGAAACCCATTACAACCAAAAGAAAAAAAGATTTACATTAGAGTGCAACAAAACATAAAGACTACAAACTAAGGAAAGACAACTGACGTACTAAACGATAGCAAACAAGAGACAGTAGGTCATAGACCAAAACTGAAAGACCAAAAAAGACTGATAGAAACCCAGGATTAGGTTAATTTCTGAAGCATTTCAACCACTTCCAACTCCAACTGATGCATATTGTCAATTGCTCGCTTAATATCCTCGATATCCTTGTTGTGTCTTTGCATCCTTTTAGTGCTTGTTCTTGTTCTTCTCCCAAGCCTTGTATCCTTGTCATCTAGGGTGTCGTCCTTAACATCAATAATGTCCACCGCTACCTTATCCCCTTGGTAGTTCTCCAGCTTACTAACAAGGGCCTTCATGTTGGCCAAGGAAGCCTTAAGAATCTTATGGATTTTCTCACCTATTTTTTTGAGCGTGTACTCAACTCCATCAAGTCTCTTTTCAGTGGCACATGCTCTATTTTCAAGGATAAGAAATTTGTTGTGATTAGCGTTGATAATCTCCTCAGTGTTACCAATAGATTTGGTGAGCTCGCTAAGACAATCTAGGAGGGAATTGAACTTTCTCAAGCCTAAAGCTTGTAAAGTCTCGATTTTCCCTACTTCCTGGGCTTGCTTGGTTTTAATGGCTGCAATTTCTTCATGCATCTAGAGGAGCACCTATTTGAAGCTATCCATGCCATTATTGATTCTAGGATCAATATCCAGGTGATGCTCTTCCTGGTTCTTATCACTAGTGGTGTCAAGATTAACTTCTAAACCAACCTCCTAGTTCTTATCATCAGTAGTATCAAGATTCACTTCTAGACCAACCTCCCTGATATCAAAGATCTGAGCTTCTTTCGTGGTCATATCCTTCCCCATCAGGTCCTTATCCTTTGATTCAGTCATGAGAGGCGACCGGTCCTTAGTGCCCACCTCCTTATTTTTAGGGATCTTCTTTTTCTACTTCTGGTTCACAAGGGTTTGGACCTCCTCACTTCCATTATCCATGTCATTGTTAGTTGCATAATCCTCCTCATACCAGCTATCCTCATCTTCCCCTCTCTGTTTCTTTTTTTTCGACCTTTTGTTTTGTTTCTCTTGCTCTGTTTTTCTATTTTTTCTACTAGACCTAGCAATTTGGGGGTCATCCTCTGTCTCAACATCTATTTCATAGCTTTCACCTTCCTCATCATTAGAGTCTTCGAAATCCTCATCTGAAGCGGAGTTCTCAGCTATATTCAACTAGACAGTCATGTTCTTTATGTGATTATACAGAATCACCATCAAACCTTCATGCATTGCGAGGTTGATACTGGGGTTGGATATGGCATCCTTGATCCCCACATTAAGGGCACCAAAAAGATAATTTGGCAAGGAAATTTTATCTTTATACCTAAAATGATTAAGTAAGACAAAGTGGTAGTTATAAACCCTAGTGTATCTTCCATCAAGCATGATAAATTCCATTACAACAAGTAAACCCCTTCGCCAAATTAATTTAATTACCTTTGGTGAGAAGTAGGTAGAAGTAGGTATGGCTGCCCTTCACCAATCTAGCCTTTTCCTCCTCATTCTTCGAAAATTTCCTCACAACAATGTCTAAAATCTTTCTGTCCTTGTAAAACTTGATGCCCTCCATCAAAAGACCCGTTGCCTCCACAATCATGGATTCAGTCAGCTTGACCTTCCTTTTTCCAATGGTTGACGTTCCTTTATTCCAACCCTTCTTGAAGATTCTCATAATTTTGGGTCATTTCTCCTACATATTTTCCATGAAATCCATCATTTTGGTCACTTGTAGGTTTGTCCACACCTACATATGACTCTTCCAAGTCTCAATGGTGGTAGCCTATGTTATCTTTCTTTTTCCACCCATTATGCTATTGATGTCAATAGTCTGTAAATCCCCCCTGATTCCTTTCTTCACAACAAACTTTCTATGATAACCCTCTCAAATGTTGTAGGAGTTTCTAATGCTATTGTTCAAGAGAGATAAAAATGCCCATAAAGCATGTGAAGTTAATCTACACTAATTACTATACCTCCTTCTCGATTGTCTACAGATCTAGCTCCTACTACCATGACATCTCCTTACACCTAGAGAAATGATTTCATATCTGACCCTACTTACCATGTAATATTTCATAACTTTAGATATCATGTTACGCACATGATAGCTCCCCTTTCCCATTCCAGGTAATAATTATCTCACTCTGTACAACCTCATTGGCTGCCCAAACAATGCTTCGATTAGCCTCTCTGTACACATGGGAGATGTGGCATTTTTTAAACCCCTAAAGCAATTCCCTGGTGGACTCAATGATGTTCTTGATAGTCCACAAAGGTTCATGATTACCGAGAAGGAGGTTAATATTTTTTTAGATTTGTCTTCCAACCATAGCATTTTCACCCCTAAATTAGAGGCTAATTTAATAGATTGAAGGGCACCCATGGCTTCTACCATATGATTGGTTTGAATTTCTAAGGGATAGGCCATTGCCCTAGTACAAAAGCTAGCTCCATTCTGGATGACATCACTGCAACCATCTGGCTCTGGATTTCCTTTCGTTGCCCCATCAAAGTTGGCCTTAAACCACTCATTGGGGGGAAAGGACCCGCAACACATACTTCTATTGATTTGGCTGATGTTAGAGCCCAAAAAGGTTGGGATATTCATCTATTGAGAACATCAAATTCCTCCTTATTTCTACAATAGTGCACCCCCCTTGCCCATCACATTCTCAACACAGTTATTGTTTATCTTGACCCACACCACATCAAAGGTGTTCATATCATTCCAAAATATTCTATTATTTCTCTCTTTCCATATCCCCCAGAGGATATGGGCAAAAGAGAACTTCCATAGATTTCTTATGGTGATGTTATTGGTAGAATAATGCTAGCTTCTAAAGAAGTCCTGCATCTCCTCCGAGAAAACCCAACTCATCACCCACATTTGAAAAAGCATCCCCTAAATAGGAGTAGTATAAGGATAATGTAAAAAAATGTGGTTCATAGATTCCTCATTATTAAGATAGAGATAACATATGTTAGGTAAACAAAAGCCCTTCTTTCTCAAATTATTAGTAGTTAGAATCTTATTTTGCAAGAGGATCCATAGAAAAATATTAATTTTAGGAGTCAAACCTGGATACCAAGCCTTGGCCCAGTAAGGAGTAGGATCTTGAGATTGTGCTAGTAAAAGGACAATAGAAGAGACCGAATAAGTCCCTGAAGAAGTTCTACACCACACCATGTGTTCTTCCCTTCTAGTATTTAAGATAGCATGGTTGATCATTAAATTTACCTGCTTGAGTTTGGGATCAATAGATCTGAGGTCCACCCACTTTTGATCTTTCCAATAATCAGCCACCTTGGTCCCTATCTTCTTCTTACAATTCTCAATGAGCATATGAGCAGCCTTCTTATTAAGAGGGGCTCAACCAATCCAAGCATCATCCGAAAAGTCCACCTTCCTCCCATCACCTATGGCCCAGACATTGCTAGGACTAGCAATACGTTTAGCCTCGATAACACTATTCCAAATGAAAGAACCGCTTGGTATCTGGTCTGAGGCCAGGAAATCCTCAATGGTGGGAACTTTCCTTTAGTACTTAGCCTTCTAGATATCATTCCATTCTCCTTTTCCCTGATAAGTTCTATAAATTTGTTTGGCCAGAAGAGTTTTGTTCAAAGTGTAAAGCGGAAAATCGAACCCTAGGTGTTCCCCCCACTCCAAGGAGAGAGAAAGGAGGTCACTAGGATTGATGGTTTTCACTTAGGAGAGACTTTACATTCAAAAGAGGGGTTGAGACCCACAAGATCCAATCCCACACAATGCAAGACTGAATTCTAAATGAGTTTCAAGGGTTGAGACATCAAGGATACCCTCTTTTGTAAAGAATGTAGATAGAAAGATCGAACTAGGAATGTATGTAAAAGTAAGAAAGATTCGCTTGTAGACAGAGATAGGGACATAGGATGAAGCTACGGACCTGAATTAGTAGTAAAATGTCAAGATGATGCCATCCTACAAGTTTGAGCGAAAGTTGACAGGACGATGGCGCCCAGAGTGCACATGGTCCTCCGAAAAATCCACGAAACGAAGGGGGATCTGTTCGTCTCTGCAGAAGGATTCCAGATCTTCAATTACAGCCATGTACCTACAACCTACACACAGAAAAGAGAGGACGATTGGGGGGTTAGGGATTAGGGGTTTGCCTTCAGGTCAAACCCCGGTTTTGAAATTAACCAAGAAATGCGAATGCTGTAAATGCAAATGTTTGTAATGTAATCAATTATTGATACCTTGTTGCAAGAATGTTTGTATTCTTACATGTGAAGGTGTAATGATGTTGTATGTTGTATGTTGTATGTGATCTCCTCTTCAATGGTTGAATCCTTATCTTGAATGCAACACCTAGCCTTGAATGGAGACTTAGAATGCTCAATTGCTTGAAGGAATGCTTGAATGCTTGAATGTTTGAATGTTTGAATATCACTTCCGCCTCTTACAACTACCACCCTTTTCTGGGAGGAGAAATGTAGTTTATATACTTGTCAATTAGGGTTAGGAGACTGATTTTTCCAACCTTAGGCTGACCTAGAAGCATTATTTTCCCAAATTGCAAACTTGAAGACCCGATGCCCAACAAGAGACCGGGCCCAAAATAGGGCCAGGGACCAGGGCGCTAGGCATCATGGTCCGGGGGGACCAGGGCACTGGGCGCCATGGTCCTGAAGGACCAAGGTGCTAGGCGCCATGGTCCTGAAGGACCAGGGCACTGGGCGCCATGGTCCCACCTCCTGGGACAGCAGGGTGCAAGGAGGATCAGGCCAAGGTGCAGAAAGATGCAGTTTTTGATGTCGTAAATAGGTTTCGGGGTCTCCATTCAGGTTCAACATTGCACCGCCATCATGAAGACCCAAATGCAGTCAAAATTGCAAGTGTCACAATTTTACGACGCTACATTTAGCCCCCACTTTAGTGGGAGTATAAGCGTATGCCCATACTTTTGATAAAGTACAAGGAAACAACATTGAAAGACTTTCACCATGTCAAGGAGGCAAGATACACCAAGCCCCTAGTGGACTAAGGATCTTATGACTTCCATTGACAAAGTAAAAGGGAAGATAACGAGGGAGAACCATGGCTGTCAATAGTAAGATTCCCTCACTATGAATCATGCAAGAAAAATACCAAAAATTTTCAAGGCAAAGCTAAGTTCGCCAAGAAACTTTCAAGTATCTTGAAGAGATATGGACAGAGTGTATGCCCCCCTACATTAAAGCGATCGCACACGCCTCATCAAGGGTGATTGCTTTAAGGTAGTGATACACATAAGAAATGAGAAGGGAAAGGAGCACGTTATCACAAAGATTTAGCCCCCAAGTGTGAGATAAACCCAAGGATAATAGACACAAAACACAAAGCACGAGGTGACTTCACTTTCCTTGGGGTCGGTATGCTGTATGATAATTCATGTATATGTATGTATGCATAATTGTTCTACATTCCCCAATCAAGGAAGGTCACCTAGAAGAAGGGAACACATGTGTCTTTTGAGTCAACATGAGAGAGATCAAAAGAGATCTCAATGCTTTGCATCGTCCTCAGGTAGACAACACTAAGGACAACAAATAGAAGAATGAAAATAACACATAGAAGAAGTAACAAAAGAGATCAAGAGAGGAGAGAGTCTGCTATGCTAATGAACTAGTCTAGCACGTCATCCACCCCCTGATCTTGCTGATCAATATTTTGGGAAGGTAGGAAACACGCTAGAGGAGGAACATCCAACACAACAGATGGAGCTATCACAAGATCCAAACAAGGGCTATGTTCATGTTCCAAGCCACATTGTTCTTGTCTAGGAGCTAGGATAAGAGCTTTAGAAAATTCGTTAGATAAATGGTTATCAACATCAACATATTCATATTCACTATCAGAAGCAAGAAGAGTAACATTTTCATCTATATCATCATCAAGATTTATAAAAATAGGATCTTTCACTTGCACATGATCAAAACCATCATGCATCTTATGTTTAGGAGATTTTGGCTCAATTTTCGGCTGAGGAGAAAATGGAATAATACTAGCTGAAGGTGTCTTTGGGGATTGCAAAGTTTGAGAAGCAGCTGCACGAGCTCTAAGATGACGCTTTCGTCGGTGTTCACGCGTAGAATGATCTCGTCTAGTCTTAGTAGGAAGTTGAGGAGATTGAGGAGGAGGAATGTTCTCATCCTTATCACTTGGGTGTTTAGGTTGTGGTCTCTTAGGTTGAATAATAGGAGAAGAGGAAGGTCTCTTCTCTCTATAAGAGGAAGGAGGAGGAACTGCTCCATATAAAGGAGGAATATCTGGTTTAGGAAGGAGACCAATTCCATCATGACGAGGAGGTATAGGTCTACCTTTAGAAAGTTTATTAGTCATAGACATAGTCACATCCATAGGGATGGGTTGGGAATCTTCTTGAGGAAAGACATTAGTTTTATCTTTCAAAGGAAGAACTTCCTTCTCAAGAACGATAGGAATATCAAGTTTGGGTGTTCTAGGTTCACTTAGAGATAGGATCATATCTTTTTTCCACTTTTGATAAGATTTGAAAAGATGATCACTTCGCGGTGGAAGAGATTGAAATTGTTTAGGCCAAAAATAATCAATAGGAATGGTAGAAGTTCTTTCAGCTGGTTTAAAGAGACTATGATTGACAGTAACAACTTCACCATTATGGGGAAATTTCAAACACTTGTGAATAGGAGAAGAAATAGCTTTCATGGAAGATAGCCAAGGATAGCCTAGCTTCACACGAAATTGTTCGGATGATGGAATAATAGAAAAACTCACATCAAGGGATTTGTTATGGACCTCAATAGTTAGTGTAATAGAACCAGTTGTAGGAGAAGAAAATGCATCAATTAATTTCACAACCACATTTGTTTTGTCATAGATCACTTGGTTCAATTGCAAAGTAAAAAGAAATTCTTCAGTAATGATATTAACCATGCAAGAAGGATCAATAAGCACTCCACGGCAAGGTGTATTCTTGACTTTTGCAACTATATATAAAGGACCATCAGGTGCCCTGATAGTTTCACTGGAATCAAATGTGATGGAAGGTTCTTTAGGGATTTTCTACTGCTCCACAAAGTTAATCACATTCAGAGTCATAGACACAAGACTATCAGGTGAGAAAGAGGAATCATTAGTCTCAATCACATTAGAGGTATGAGAAGGTAATGGATCAGTAAAAATCTTAAGATTTTGGTTAGGAGGAGCTACAGATGTGTTGCCTTTATCATTCACACCTAAAATAGAGATAGTATTATTATCAATCAAATCTGAATTTTACCCTTTAAAGCAAAACATTTTTCAGTATCATGCCCAGGTTGACGATGAAATTGACAAAAAGATTTGTTATCAAAATAGGGTGAATTAATCTTTGCAGGATCTATTTGCTTTATAGGAGGAAGAGTAAGCACATTTTGTTCCAATAACTTATTCATAATACTATGCAATGATTCATTCAAAGGAGTAAACTTTCTTTCTTTCTTGAAAAACTTAGAAATAGGAGGCACACCTGATGCTACATTCAGATTGTTGTTGATGATGTTTTCATTGAACTTAATGAACTCTCTGTTTGGTTTAAACTTCCCAAACGGTTGTTGACTACTATCACCCTTACCACTCGGAGTCATAGGATTTGCTTGTTCCATTTGACTCACAGTCAGTTGATAATTGTGAAGAGTTGCACACAACTGTTGGAAAGAAGTAAACTCAGAAAACAGAAGCTTTTCTCTAATATCTTTTTGTAAATTAGAAATAAAGATTCTTTGAATATCATTTTCAGGTACTGGAAAAGAAATTTGAGCACATAAATGCTTATATCTACCAATGAAATCAGTCACTTTTTCTTTAACACCTTGTTTACAATGCATTAAATCAATCAAAGTAACTTTAGGACTTATATTGTTTTGAAATTGTTGAATAAAAGCATTTGCAAGTTGTTCGAAAGAAGTAATAGAATAGGAAGGCAACGGGCAATACCATTGTAGAGCCTTATCTCTTAATGTTCTAGTAAACAGTTTTGCAAGCAACCTTTGGTCATGAGCAAAATTGGTACATATTGTTTGAAAGGTCTTAACATGTGTTAGAGGATCACCCTTACCATTATAAAGCTCCAACTGCAGGATTTCAACATGCTTAGGGGGGATAGCTCGAACAATGTCAAGAGAAAGTGGGCTCGCAACATCAAATGTGGGCACACTAAACTTAGATTGATTCATAGAGGCAATTTGTTGTTGTAAAGAAGAGATAGTTTGTGCAAGATTGTTAATGGTTGCTTCAGTCGAAGATTTCATATTAGACATGTTAGATTGCGATGGAGGTATTATGTTATTGAAAGAAGGTATTGATTGGGAGTAAGGTGGCAGGACACTATGATAGTTAGTCATAGGAGATGATTGGAAAGAAGGAGCACTACAAGGAGGAATGGAATGGTTAAATGAATTGCCCCCTTGCGTCATGTTCATTTGTGGAGATGTAATAGGAACACTCATTGAAGGAATGAATGAGGAAGTCGGATTGAAGGAAGGGAGAGGGTTGATTGAAGAAGAAGGATTGCCCCCATGACTGGTGATCATAGGTGGAATGTTTTGTATTGAAGTAGTCATTAGGTTTGATGTGAAAGTAGGTATACTAGCAATAGAAGTTGTCAAAGGGGTAGAATGATTGACTTGAGTAGGAGGTTGTGTATAACCTAAGGTTTTGGCATAACTCTTCATAGGCATCATTCGAATCCACAATGTGTGCAATACTACGCAAAATATCAATTCCATTCTTATCACTTTGAACCATACGTTTTAAACCCTCAATTAATGAAAGAGCTTGACTATCGGGATATTCTTGAGACATCCATTGCTGAAAATCACCAAATTAGTTATCCAATTTCGAAATTTGTTCTACAGAAACCTCATGGAGAGCTTCTTCATCATTAAGAGGATTAGAGGAATTACCCATGTCCTCATTAAAAAGGCCATTTAAATTAGGTTCCATCTCCTCGGTAATTAAACCTCGGAAAGACTTAATTCTAAGGCTTCATCTAACGGGAATAGTGTAAGTAGGGCTTATTGTTGTAAAACTCATGCACTAGAGAGAGAGAGAAGATTTTGAATTTAGAGGTAGCAAATTTCAATAAAATCAGCCAATCTCCTAGATTTAAGCTATTAAATACAATCAGGACAATCTCCTAAAATTTTGAAAAAAATGTCAAGGACCATGGCGAATGGAGTGCACACGGTCAGGGATGAAAGTTATGATGATTTTAAAGCTAATCTAAAAAAATTGAGTGATTTTAAGATCTGTAGATAGGCCAAATTAAAGTTGCAATCTCGAAATTGAACCCTAGCAAGATTGTTGAAAAATGCAAAATTTGAATTTTGAAAAAAGAGAGGGAAACTGAAATTTTGAATTTTATGATTTTAGAGGGAATACTAAAAGCAATGCAGGCTTTGAAATTTAAAAATTGACTCAATTTCATGCAAAATTCAATCTTGAAAGTGGAAATCAGGGTGGTTACAATTAAACACTTAATTTCAAAAGTCACAAACTGCAAAAATTTGAATACAGCACTAAAATTTCGAATGAATGCCAACACACTTTTCAGATTTAGGATAGTAAGAAACACAATTTTGATATGAATTTTAATTTCAACAATTTTTGAATGATTATAAGCCTTAATCCAAGCAATCACTAGACCAACTTTGACTTTAATTTTGAAAGTGTTAGAATTGATGAAATCAGCCAAGATTCTGGATTCTAGCAGAAAAATACAGTAAAATCTAGCTCCCGAAATTTCGGAAAAAATGTCGGGGACGATGGTACTTGGGGTAAACACGGTCCTCGCAACTTTTTTCAAAATTTTCAGGGATGAGAGATATTATGATTTTGTTGTGGAATCCAAAGTTACAGTCGATTTGGAGGTGTTTTGATTAGTGAAATCATCGGTCAAAGGTTGAATCAAGAGAGTTTTAAAAATTAGGGTTTTGACACTTAACCACTTAATTTTCAAAATTAAAGCACAAATATGAATTGACAATTTGCAATAGAAGGGTAGTTCTAAAACAAGCATTAACAATTAAACATTTCACAAGCTCAATTACTAAAAAGAAAATTTAGGGTTTTTATGCCATTGACCTCTAAAATTTGCAAAAGATCAAACATGGAAATGTAATTAAGGAAGCAAAATTTTTAGATCTAACCATGAATAATCAGAATTAGGATGTTCAGGTCGGGTTCACCAAAATGTAAAGTAGAAAATCAAACCCTAGGTGTTCCCCCCACTACAAGGAGAGAGAAAGGAGGTCACTAGGATTGACGGTTTTCACTTAGGAGAGACTTTACATTCAAAAGAGGGGTTGAAACCCACAAGATCCAATCCCACACAATGCAAGACTTAATTCTAAATGAGTTTCAAGGGTTGAGACATCAAGGATACCCTCTTTTGTAAAGAATGTAGATAGAAAGATCGAACTAGGAATGTATGTAAAAGTAAGAAAGATTCACTTATAGACAGAGATAGGGACACAGGATGAAGCTACAGAACTGAAATTAGCAGTAAAATGTCGAGACGATGCCATCCTGCAAGTTTGAGCGAAAGTTAATGGGACAATGGCGCTCGGAGTGCACACGGTCCTCCGAAAAATCCACGAAACGAAGGGGGATCTGTTCGTCTCTGCACAAGGATTCCAAATCTTCAATTACAGCCGCGTACCTGCAACCTACACATAGAAAAGAGAAGACGATTGGGGGGTTAGGGATTAGGGGTTTGCCTTCAGGTCAAACCCCGGTGTTTGAATTAACCAAGAAATGAGAATGTTGTAAATGCAAATGTTTGTAATGTAATCAAGTATTGATACCTTGTTGCAAGAATGTTTGTATTCTTACATGCGAAGGTGTAATGATGTTGTATGTTTTATGTTGTATGTGATCTCCTCTTCAATGGTTGAATCCTTGTCTTGAATGCAACACCTAGCATTGAATGGAGACTTAGAATGCTCAATTGCTTGAAGGAATGCTTGAATGCTTGAATGTTTGAATGTTTGAATATCGCTTCCCCCTCTTACAACTACAACCCTTTTCTGGGAGGAGAAATGTAGTTTATATACTTGTGAATCAGGGTTAGGAGACTGATTTTTCTGACTTTAGGCCGACCTAGGAGCATTATTTTCCCAAATTGCAAACTTGAAGACCTGATGCCCAACAAGAGTCCGGGCCCAAAATAGGGCCAGGGACTAGGGCGTTGGGCGCCATGGTCCTAAAGGACCAAGGCGCTGGGCACCATGGTCCCACCTCTCGGGATAGCAGGGTGCAAGGAGGATCAGGCCAAGGTGCAGAAAGATGCAGTTTTTGATGTTGCAAATAGGTTTCGGGGTCTCCATTCAGGTTCAATGTTGCGCCGCCATCATGAAGACCCAAATGCAGTCAAAATTTTAAGTGTCACAATTTTACGACGCTACACAAAGTTATGATATTCCTTAACCCCAGGCCCCCTTTTTGGGGGGTTTACACACATTTTGCTAGGCTATGAGAGTCATTTTCTTCTTCTCCTCCATCCCTGACCATAGGAAGGCTTTCTATATTTTCTCAATAGCATCAAGAATTTTTTTAGGGATTTTAAACAGGCTTAAATCATACACACTAGGAAGACTCTAGAGGGAAGATTTTAAGAGCTAGACTTTACCAGCTTGATTGAGCAGGGTCCCTTTCCACCCAGCCAATTTTCTACTGAATCTATCAACAAGAATATTCCAAAACAGCTCCAAGGGTTTCAATCCCAAGGGGAGGCCAAGCTATATAGCAAGGGGCTTATCAATTTGGCATCCAAGGATCTGGGCCATTCTGAATTGTCTATCCTTCGAGGTGTTGAAGAAGAAAATAGAGCTTTTCTCCCAATTGGTGGTTTGACATGTTGCCATACTATAAGAATTGAGAAGGTTCTTCAGATTTGATGCTTCTTTCATAGTGGGTGATCCCATTAAAATGGTATCATCAACAAATCATTGATGAGTACAACCTCTAAAACTAGAATAGGGTGAAATACCACTGAGGAGCCCCAAAGATATAGAGTTGTTAAATCTACCGAGACATTCAGCCAAAATGATGAAGAGTATAGGTGATATAGGATCTCCCTGCCTAATACCCCTAGAAGTTTTGAAGAAAGTGGAAGGAACCCCATTGACAATGATAGAAAAAGAAGGGGTCCAGATGAGTTGTTCAATAAACTTAATAAACCTCACTCCAAAACCAAAAGCACCAAGCACCTTACCCAAGAAACTCTAGTCCACACGATCATAGGCTTTAGACGAATTCATCTTCACAAGAAATCCTTTCTTTTTTTGAATCTACCAGCAAATGAATGTTTTCATGGATAGCAATGATAGAGTCAAGGATTTGTCTACAAAGAACAAATCCACTCTGTTGGGGCGAAATGATTAGAGGAAGAATCCTTAGCAACCTTCTAGTAACCACCTTAGAGATAATTTTATAGAAAGAGTTGCATAAGCTTATCGGGCGGAACTTATCGATTGAGTCTTCCCCCGGGCATTTGGGTATCAGAATCAAGAAGGTAGTGTTAAGTTCCTTCAATATCATTCTAGCCCTAAAGAACTCTTGCACACCTTTAACAACATTAGCTTTGAGGATGTCCCAGAAGGTTTGAAAGAAGAATAATGGAAATCCATTCGGGCCCGAGGCTTTGTTCCTGTCAAAAGAAAGACAACTTTGTTAACTTCCTCCTTAGAAGGGATGGCCACCAAGGCCTTGTTTTGATCCTCATTTATAGAGGAAGGGATATTTTCAAGGATGGCGCTCTGAGACTGACCATCCAAATCGGAGTCCATTGAAAGAAGTGAAGTAAAGAATTTCTTGGCCTCGTTCCCAATCTCATCATCCTTCCTCATTTCAGTTCCCCCGATTTTTAGCTTTAAGATTCTATTAGCATCCTTGTGTTTCATTGCGGGCATGTGGAAAAATCTAGTATTTTTGTCCCCAACTTTAAGCCATAGGGATCTAGACCTTTGTTTCCAAAATTCTTCATCTCTTCTGATAATCTTGTGGTACTTCGCCAACACTTCATTTTCCTCATTGATTGAGACTTCATTGTATCCACTCATTTGTATTTTATCCTGCATTTCCTTGAGTTCCAGCTAGGTTTTGGTCTTTGCAGCAAACATATCTCCAAAAACCTCCTTATTCCATCTTTTAATATTTTCCTTCACATGTCTTATTTTCATGGCAATTCTATACATAACAGTACGTTTAACATCAATAGACCACCACTTCTCAATGACCTGCACAAGGTTAGGGTGATCTAGCCACATCCTTTCAAATTTGAACGGGAAATTTCTTTTAACAATAGTGTTATCGACAACAAAAATCACAAGGAAATGATTAGAGCCAATTCTAGAGATAGCTGAGAGGGAGAATTGATAATGGTTAAATCACTCATTAGAGATGAGGGCTCTATCAAGTCTGACTTGAATGAGATCCTCTCTTTTCCTTATGTTCGTCAAGGTAAACTTGGCTCCATGGAGCTCAATATCATGCAGACCCTAGTTGTTGATAAAGTTCAAGAGATCCATTCTAGTCTCTAGCTATGAGGGGACACCTCCTAATTTCTCATTGTCTTTGAGGGGGGTGTTGAAATCACACATAACAATCCACATATCATCCTTATAAAGGGCCCTAATAGCTTCCAACTTTTTCCAAAATTTTCTTCTACCAAATCTATTATCAGGGGCATAAATATTGGTAAGTAGTAAAGAGGTACCATCCCCAATGTGGTGAAACCTTATAAAAGCCAGTTTGTTATCCTGTTTTACTGTCTCCCTATAAACCCACCTTAGGTTCCAAAAAATAGCTATGCCCCCAGAAGCCCCATCAAAGCTTCCACCGAAAACTTCCCCATCCTTAAAAAACTTAATCTTTTCAACTTTTTCTTTAGACATTTTAGTTTATTGGATAATAACAATGTCTGGTTTATGTTCTCTAACTAAATTTCTAAGAACATCCTGTTTATGTGGGCTATTAAGTCCACATATATTCCATGAAATTATTTTCATTTTCTAACTTGGGAACATACCTCATGGATGGTCAATTGAGTACCATCTGTGATATTCTCTGCTAGTATTTTTTGTAATGTGATTTGAATCAACTTCCTCATTGTCCTGTAACACTACCTGTATTTCTCCTTCTTCTAGGTTATCACTTATTTGATCCTCCTGATTGGTTTCTTGTTGTTCTCTATTGTCTTCACTTGTTTGATCCCTTTTATCTCTATCAATCAAAGGTATTTCTAGGTTTTGCATATTAACATCTATTTTTTTCTTTACCATGTCAGGGATGATGACACTCTAGGCCTATTCGATTCTTTTCTCTTTTTCAGAGCCCTCAAGTTGCTTAATAGGGTTTTTTTCTCTCCATTGCAACGCCTTTTCTTTCTTATCTTTTTCTTTGACATTCTGAAGAGGGCATTTCCTTGCTACATGTTCCTCTTTTTTGCAATGAAATCAAGCAAAAGGGACACTTTCATATTCCAAAGGTTGGTACCATTTTCCCAATCTAAAGTTGATTTCAATGGATAATGGCATATATGTGCCTTGCGTAACTCCGATGCAGATCCTAGCAAAGGTAACTTTTTTTCTGGTTATTGTTATTGGGTCCATAGAGAGGATTTCACTGAAAGATCTCACAATTCCTTTAAACACATTTTCCACCCAAAATTCTAAGGGAAGGCCCAACAGTCTAACCTAGTTAGGAGTTTGAACAAAGAAAGAATCATTTAATTCCATCTTAGGCGTCCATTTTTGCAGGGCTAGTGTTGCTTTGCTGATTAGCCAAGGCCCATAACAGATCACTCTTAACATATCTTCCTTGCAAGAGAAGGCCAAAGATAGTGTCCCTTTGGACATAGCGGTTATCTCAACTTGACCTTTAAACGCCCATTTGCATTTAGCAAAAGCCCTGACAATGTCAATATTTGGCCTAGGGCCCAAAAATTTTCCAAGCAGTGTCATTGCCATGAGGATAATGTTATGATTAATAATAGGGTTTGGGAATTCAATAGCGAATATTTCCTTTTCTGGGTCTGATATATTACGGACTAGGGGGAGCGAGGACTTTCCACTCGGTTTGACACCAAATAGTGAGGTCCAAGACCGATTGCTGTCCCTTCAAACAAAATCCTGCATAGGAGTGTCTTCAACACGTGAATCACCATTTCTTCCATCAAGATCGATGGACTTGTCGCCTTCTTGTGGGTCCCCATCCACTGGGTCCTTTCCACTCAGCTCATAGGAATCCGGGTAGTTCTAAGAATCATCCTTTCCCTTCTCCCCTTAGCTTGCCTGTCCATTGTAGGGTTTCCCGCCCAACCTTGAATTCAAATGTCGCGCTTCTCTCTTCTCGCACTCCATTGATTCCCTAAATAATAATAGTTGTTGAAGAAATTAATATTAAATTTGTTAATTTGAATGGTATTTTTTTAATATTTTGTATAGTTTATGCTCTTTCTGGATTGGTTATGGTTGGAAAATTTTCCTTTTTTATACTTACCACTAAAAAATATTTACTTGCGCATTTTGCCAACAATGAGATTAAATCCAAGACAACAATAAATGGAACTACACATTTAAAGAAAGGAAATGGAGGAGCTTGAGCTCTTGAATTTGGCAATCCAAGGATGAAGAGAATGCTTAGATTATATCATGGAAAGTTTTACATCATAAGCTACTTGTAGGGGATAAATTGAGACTTCTAATTTTGCATTCAAGTAGAAGTGTCTATTTTGTCAGCATAGTGAAAGCTTAAAACACATTTTTGGCACTGTTTTAGAGCTAGAAGGAAATTGAATTTCATATTTAATCACTTTCCAATTGTTTTTAGTCATGCGTTGAGATGGAAGGAAGCCCTTTTTGGTATTTGTTTTTGTAGGAATGCTATTGCAAATTCTATGAGACAATGCATTTTGTTACTCATGGAAAAGTAGATGCCAAGCAATGTTTTCCACTCATATTGTGCATCAAGAAGTAGATGTTCTAATTTTTTACTTGGAGATCGTGTTCCCACTCATTTCTTATGTTCATAGCTAAAAAAAGGTCAAAGAAATGAAGGTAGTCACAACAAACACTTCGATGAGATCAAATATCAATTCTCGTAGCTTCGTGAAGGGGAATTTAAATGTGACAGATAGCTACATAAACTACTCAAGTTCCAATTTTGATGTGTTTCAAGAAGGCTCATGTGTATTTATGATCTTAAAGTTTCTTTTGGATATTCATATCCTTCAATTTATGTGATTTCATGTAATATTCTTTCATCCTTATCTTGTATGTGGATCAACTATATATACTTTTGTAAGTTGGTTTTAGTTTCTATATCCAGCTTGATAGTGTAATATTACTTCTTTTCTGTGTAATCTTTTTTGGACTACGATTCATTCTTTATAATCCTTGCAATCTTTTTCTTTGATCAATAAAAAAACAAACTAACATTGAAAATGAAAAGTGCAACTCGTATACATCTTTATATGAGTTTAAATCATGACTAATGACTTGAATTCTAAATTAGAATTATGCAAAAAGAGTATATAATTGTCTTTAGAAAATAATACTCCCACAAAATACAGTGGCTTGATGGAGAAATTTAAAATTTTAATTCAAGTGACCTTCATGAAAATGTCTAAACATTATAATTGTTCCCATTCACTTTTGGTTTTGGATAAGTTTAGTGTTGCCTACTAAAAATTAATTTTTAACTTTGTTGTATTCAAAATTCTCAAGGGGTATAATAAATTTTTATAAGAAATAATTTCAAACTCACATAACAAAATAATATATTAAATTAATATTAAATGCTCACATAACAAAATAATAAAGTTGACAATTCAATTTATCATGGTTAAAATGATGGTCTTCTAGCACAAACATAAATTGCATTGGGAAGCCATAGAACTTTGTGAGGAGAGAAGATAATACCAATAACCATAATTTATTTTTCCTCGAAATGAAAAACGGTCATTCCTCAAAGTTTCTTTTTATTGCCAACAAGTCCACAAGTCATTAATAGAAACTTCATGACATTGAAAATCTTTCTTGATGGTCATGAAATAGTAATTGGGGATTCATGATGAATTATCAAAAAGCATTTTAGCTTGACTTGATTTTTTTTCATTTTGCTTATATTTAATAGACCCACCCTCAATTGTCATGGTGCAAATTCCAAGCTAAAATCATGTCCAACCCATTTGAAATCAAATGTGCACACTCAATTTAAATTAAATTTTTTTGTACAATTCTAGAATTCAAGAATCAAATTCACAATTTGAAATTTTAATACATGAATTTTGTAGCTGCTTCTTATTTTATAGATTTAAAACAAGACTTCTTTGCCAAATAAAAGATTGATCTACTTACAAAATGAAATACAAAAACAAATGCCAACTAATACACTATGAAAAGAATACACAATCACCTATGATATTCATATCGTTTTGAATATTCCATTTCTATGATACTTATTTGTTTTAATATGCATCTTCATACTAATTTATACACATCAAAATGTAATAAAATATAATAATAAAAATCACATACCCTTTTACTACTCCTTTATCTTTAAACTCACCTTTATCTTTAAACTTTTTATGCAATAAAAAAATCTAAATATGATATATTCCTTAGAAGGAGTCCACCCCAATTTCAATTCACCTCAAATTCAATTAAAAGCAGTCCACAATCAGTCTTCCCTAGATGAGATTTGTAGTCTGATATACAAACAAATGGTGGGGACAGTTATCTTATCCACACATTGATGTTTTAGAAAAAGCGTAATAAAAGCTTTAAACTCTTCAATCACTCCGCAATTTCTTTTTCGTACGGCGGCATCTTGTAAAGCGGTGCATTATTTATACGTGCTTTCTTTGCTTTTTCCAAGATACTCCGACTCTCTCCGAAATATGTGCCTATTTTATTCCAAATATTTCTCGGAAGTGATGAACTTTACAAAACTGTAACATGTCAAGCATTATGAAAAAATAGAAACATTTAATTTGATAAGTTTGACACATTTAAATGGATGAAAAGTAAAAATGAATTTTATTTTTATTTTATATATTTCTTTTCTTTTCTTACATTCAATTAACTAATTTTTAATTATTTAATGCTAATTATATCTTCACTTTCACTAACTGCCACGAGTTTAAAGAGTTTTTTTTAAAGAATTGGTAGAATTGTCTTTTGATATCTTCTTGATTTGTAAGTAAATTTTTCTCATGCCAAATTTTATCAATTTGTTCCTTAATCCTTTTATCCTTAAAGTTTCTAAAGAAATTTTTTGTGCCTCTATTCCCATTGTTCAACCAACTCAGTTTCTCTCACCTTGAATCCATGTATTCAATTTACTTGCAATGTCCTTAGGGAGCTTGTAGTAGTGGTTAGTTCTTCACACAAAGTTTCATTTAGTGGGTCTTCTTCCAAACAAGTTTTATGCTTTTAATAGTCTTTCTTGGAGCTTATTTTCCTTCTCTCTTTCTCCTATCTATGACTTTTTCTTTCCCCATGTTTTGGAATATTAGTTTCTAGCCATTCACATCATCCTCCCATTTCTTTATACCATCCAAGTCAAAAAAACATCCACTTTTTTAAATACCTCTTAGTGTAGTTATAGATGCATTGTAGTCCTCATCTTTCAAGAGGCTTCTATTGAGAATAAAAAATATATATTTTCTCTTTTCTTCTACCTTTCCTCTGCCCAACAAGATCTTTTCTTTGATAGGATGTTGGTCAAAGAGTGAGTATGGATATGTAATCTAACTTTGCAACCATAGTTGTTGGAGTTAAAGCTAAAGAAGTCTATATTAGCATGGAATCTATAATAGATCATTCTCCTCACTTTTTGAGTGTTACACTAGGTGTACTAAATATTGATATTATCTATATTCAACCCCACAAGAGGGTCAAAAAAATTCAGTTTACCGTTAATTGTTTTCCAAAGGTGTCTCCCATTGCCCTTCCAACCCATATCTATGCCTCCCTTCTTATCCTCAATATTTTCTATACCCTTTAGGACTCAAGTGAGGGTTACAAAGCCCATTCCACAAGTTAATTATTTCCCTATAGTCATTGGGAGTATATAAATGGTCTTCCTCCTTCTCAACATTTTCTTTCTTCCCCCTCAACATGTTGGTAAGGAGTGTTTATCTTGTTGAGAAACTTTTTGGTACTCCAACTAATGTATAGTGTATAATAAC